>NW_019727393.1:1512601-1602814 GCF_002891405.2 Cryptotermes secundus | reverse complement strand
TTGAAACTCAAATTCTCACATTGTGGTTTTGTCTCTGTGTGTTTGTTTTTTATCTTTATTCATGTTCACTTTGTAAATAATATAAACTATCATTTTTGTATTGTTGTGCCGCAGGGGGTCGTGGTAGCGCCGACCCCTAATGGGCCCGTGGATAGCTCTTACCGGGCTTGGGAGGTGCCGGGTAAATGAAACACACATATACAAAATACATTGAGGGTATATTACTTAACTCTCTCTCTCTCTGTCTAAGAGCTAATTAATACATGAAAATAAATCTGACTAAAACTTACAGTACATGATAGTCATTCTTTGGCCTATCTCCTCCTCCTGAAGGGAGTCCTACTCATTCAGTCCTTCAGTTCACAGTTCTGATTGTCTAGTTTCTCACTGGCGTGTCCCGACAAGATGCAAGTACTCACATGAACAGCATAGTAGATAGAGAGTGGCGACGCTGGATGGTCCCTTCATGGTCGGCACTGTCAAGGAGTTGGGTAGCAACAACTACGCCCAAAGCCCTCTCCTTAGCCTCTCGCGTCTGGGGCGTTCATATGTCTCTATGCGACGCTCGAGTACTACCCACGCGTGGAAACGCCCTAGAATAGTCTTTTCCCATTGGCGTTCGCCTCTTGCCGTTTCATCACTTTCCCATATATGGTCACTGGTGTACAAGCGTAATTCTCTAAATCATAAAATGGCTGCCTACCGGATACCGCACACTCGTGAGTCTGATCTCATTCAACTTCCGGTTCATCATCCTGTGACTGTTCTTTCCCTTTCGATTATAAGTGAACTTAAAATTAATGATAATACAAAATACAAAATATATCTGGCATCTAGTGCCGGTGCACAACAGTATTTTATTTTTTATTTTTTTTTGTGTATTTCTCTATTCGTGCTAGCTTTGTAATTGGCCTCTGTGCTGTTTAGTGTGCACGTAAATAAACACGAACTGAATTGAATTGAATTATTATTATCATGGCTCTACAGCCCTTTGAACCTTGGCCGCTTTTCAGTTTCTTGATCCTATACACAGTCGGTAGGACTCCTTTTATAGGAGATCAGTCCATCGCAAGGCCTCAACATACACATAGAACAACACAAACACAAAATAAACGCACACACAGGCATCCATGCCTCGAGTGGGATTGGAACCCACGATCCCAGCATTCGAGCGGGGGAAGATACTTCATGCCTTCGAACTCAGGGGCACTGTGTTCGGCTATGAAGGCCGTAAACTGGAACAAAATGTATGTTTGATGTCTGTCTGAAGTTTTCTCCGAAACACTTGCCTCTCCAATGTACATTTCGCCAGTCGCGCGCAGGGATCCCTGAGGGTTTGAAGGAAAGTCGTCGTTAGGCATGCCTGATCTATAAGAAAACTGTAGTGGCTTCACAGTTGTTTACGTACCCTAATGTCAAGCTTCATGACAGTCCATATATGGCCTCTCCAGTTGTCTTATGGGTACAAAAGGATGGATACGTACATAATAACGGCGCTCCTTTTCATTGCGAACGCATCTACAAATAATGTAAACGTTTGTATTGTCACGTGTATTAGTGACTATAGACGCGGTTTGGATTGGATGATTGGAATCATTGCACTTTATATAATGAACTCAGATTGGATGATTGGATTTATTGCACCCTATACAATCAACTCGTATTTAGAAGCAACAGAGCTCTATCGCTGCATTACACAATTTACTGTTCACCGTTACACACCCACTAGGATTCTCAGCTTTCACTAATTGTACCCTGGTAACGGAGTTAAGAAAGTCTCACGGTGCCTACATCTTCTACTTTTCACAGGCTGACTTCTAAGTCTTCTTCTTCCGTGGTCATCTCCTACCGACAACTGATTGAACTCTCACTCCCGTTCTACGACTGACTTCTTGTACTCTTCTGCACTCCTACAGCTGCTAACCTCGGAAATTGACCCTCTTATAATTCCTCTGCATGGACCTCACAGATAACACCTCTTCTGTTGTCAGAATGCGTGTCTATTGGCCTGTTGCCCGGCATAGGGCATGGTTCGGACTCATCTCCTTTCATCGAGTATTGCTGTGTTACCTACCAGTGAGTTGTAGTATTGTCCACAGAAAACAAAGCCCTTATTGTTGTGTGTTCGCTTGAATGTGTACACCGAGCTGTTGCCTAGCAGTGCATCGAGTCAGTACCTCGCGCTATAAAGGACCTGCCTACTTGTAGGAAGGTGAACGATAATTTAGACGTGAAATGAAATTAAGCGATTTAGTCTTCTCAAGACAGTAATCAACAATCTGCCTGAATGGAGCGAGGAAAACCGACAAAAATACCGGCCAAGATTCGAACCGAGCACTTCTCGAATACAAATTCCCGTTATATCAACCTGCTCAGTCTTCGTCTGTGAATTCTGATAATGTTCGATGTAGGTGGTGGTTACGAAAGCAATTAAGAAATAGGATTGCAAATACGACCCAATAGATCTGCTCCTGTCTGGGATTTTCTGTCGGTTTCGTATGTCCCTCTGGATATCTGATGAGATAGGATTTGTTACCTTCGAAGATTTAAAATTCATAATCAGTCAATACAGCTGCGAAGGCATGGTTACATACAAGTAAAGCAAACTGGAGAGCTGTTTTATTTCTTCGCGGTTTACTATAAGAGGCTGTCGGCATCTCAGTCTGCAGGCCGTCGAAGTGTAGGATCAGTAATAAACACTGACTTGGAAAGGCTTTTGAAGGAATTTTTCGGGCTTAATCGAAGAATGGTTCCTGAATCTGTGTGTAGCGTCCAGAGAAATCTACGGAGATCCTCTGGTTGGCAAGCGATTCGAATGGAACAGCTTACGAATACGGCTCTAGAGGGCTACTGCTTAACGAAGAGACTCATTCCACAGTCCTGGAAACGTAAAGCACCTTGGTGATAGTGCGTGTGAGGAACGTGGAGACTAAGCTACTGCATGTGGCGGTAAAACCATTACATTTGTTTGAAGATAATTGCACTGTCAACATTTTATTAACTACATCAACTGTTTTAATTCCTCGTTTTACCTAGTTAATTATTTAGAATAATTAATTAATTTAAGTTGACTTAAATCTGCTTAACCAACATAATCTCTATTATCACATAACATTAACTCTCCGAAGCATAAACCCAGGATTCAGGTCAGAATCTCTCATCCACTCGAGTGTATAACGTTGTGTGCGCTTGAGTTTGAGGCTACAGTTCTGTCACAGTCCTAATGAAGCGTGCTGTGTGGAATGTAGAGCACAGATCATAGGCAGCCTATTGATTCTCTGCTCTGAGTTGCGGTTTTCTCTGGGACGAATCCTTGCGAAACAAACTGGAAGACTTAAATCCTGATCCGCGAGTTCTGAGGTCTCCTGTATAAAGGGAAGCCTCTGATCCCTCGTCTAGACATGGATTTCGTTCGTCTAAACTCTACTCTAATGCACTGCTATTTTCACCTTTCCTTACTTACTTACTATGGAGCTGAGCCCTTTTTGAGGAGAAGCCAATTCTGCAGCTACTCAAGAATTTCGCAGCATTTTATGGAACCCGAAAGTTCATTACCGTGTTCACAAAAGCCCTCCACTAGTCCCTATCCCGAGCCAGATCAACCCAATCCACACCATCCCATCATATCTCTCTAAGATCGATTTTAATATTGTTCACTCATCTACGCCTTGGTCTTCCCAGTGGTCTCCTTCCTTCTGGCTTTCCCACCAATATCCTATATGCATTCCTCTTCTCCCCTTCACCTTTCCTTACCTAACGATATTTTACAAACTCCGTTAATAATACAGCTTCGTATAAGGAGACATTAATTAGCATAAAATTGTTAAATTTTCTTGTAAATATTGAGGATGAAGATGTAGCTTCTCAGGACAGCCGGCCTTATCCCGATGACAGGACGGAGGGGGGCCCAGAATACGACATGAACACGATAACCACTCAAACGATACATTTCGTTTCACGAGTCATGAAACGGGAACTTACATAGAGATGTGTACTCCGTGTACGCATCCCTTTCGAAATCGATCTGCAGGATTTCAGGTGTTGGTGGGGTTCACATAAATGTATTATAGATGCAGTGCTTTTGTGAAAGACTTTAAGTTTACTTGTTGGTTTCCATGGGTCTGTTGGTTTGTCTGGGTGTTAAACTTGATCTCTCAGACGAGCTAGATATCTCAAGCGGTACCGCTTAAGACACTTTCGGAAGAAGGCCGGTTAGAATCCTGGACGCGACATGACGATTCAGGCTGACGCTTTTTGCAATTTTGAGCAAACTCTGCAAAACAAACATGGAGCCAGTTTCCTTCAGTTATTCATAAATCATGGCACCATTCCATGCTATACACACGTACTACATTCTGAGCTGCTGACAAGTGCATGGACTGAGTGATCCTACAAACAAGCTCCTAAGCAGTGAGTCTGAACCCAAGAGAAATAAAGAACCAGAGAGAAATGCATTTCGAAAAACCTCGTGTCTGTCGCTGCAATAACATTACGGTGATTAAATACAAAAAAAAAAATCTCAGAATTTGTAGCACAATGTGGAAATTGCAGCTGTACACAAATTCTTAGTCTAAGTAAAACACTCAAAACTGAATATCGCCTGATAGACTTATACCTTTCAAATGAGAGGAAAATGTAAAAGTTACATTTTGAAATATTCATCGTGAACTTGTGAATTACATTCAATTACGTATGGGGCCTACTGACGAGGTTCTGCGAACTCGCCTGTGATATTTCATGATCTATAAAGATCGAAGCCGGTCACTGTAACCGAGCGGTCTAATGCATGAACTGTCTTCGCTGACTCGAAAGCCGGGATTTTGTGTTCGAATCCCACACAA
This sequence comes from Cryptotermes secundus, assembly GCF_002891405.2. NCBI lineage: Eukaryota > Metazoa > Arthropoda > Insecta > Blattodea > Kalotermitidae > Cryptotermes > Cryptotermes secundus. Next base: position 1,597,973 of record NW_019727393.1, on the reverse strand, counting down.
GGCATAGATGTTTGGTACGTGTATGTGTTTATTCTGTGTTTGTGTTGTCCTGTGTTTAGGTAGAGGCCTAGCGACGAGCTGATCACTCGTCCAAGGAGTCCTACCGTCTTTAAAATGATAATGAAATTAAAAAACAGAGGCCAGGGTCCAAGGGGGATGTAGAGAGGGGGGGGGGATAGAGATCGTAACTTCTTCACTATCTGTGTTTCAAGGAAGATAACTACAAGTGAATTAGTCAGTTAGTTATTAAGACAGTTGGTCAGATTTATTTATCGGTGATTGTAGGGATCAGTTACATATGCAAGTAGTGAACCAATAAATTAGTAATTTAATTAGGCAGAGATCCAGTCAGTAAATTAGACAAACAGGCAGCCATTCAATTATTTATGTTTTTATTACAGTACAAGTTACATTTAATTACTACTTACATTTGTTTTGAAATTCTCTCCTGCGGTATGAGCCATCACCTTTTACCGCCACATTATCTTACTCTGAACACTGCATAGCTTTTGTTTCTCACTGCGCCTGCGCCACAAGATTGCGCAGTTGAACTACATGTAATTAATACCCTACACATCATACGTCCATTATAGGGATTTCTATTTAATTTGTAAAGAAGACAGGGAATAGGAAGGATCAGATTTTAATCACACAATTAGTTCAATAAAACCCTCCTGTAATGAACACTTGCGAGGCTTCGAATCGACTACAGCCTCTAATCATGCCTTCAATAACCTGGGTTTGGCGTGCCTTTGTACTGCCGGATAACGACAAGCTGCAACACGGAGAGCGTACTTCAATTGTTCTCTCATTTAATTATTCACTCTATCAGTTATCAGTGTTGTTCAGCTCCAAATCTGGTATCACCCGGGAATGGTTTCATGCAGTTATCATTACTGTTAGAAATACAGACATAAAGTTGTGGGAGTGGCGACTGAAAAACAGTTCTACTGCCTTCTGGCATGACAAACAATGGAGTCCAGTGGAAATCCGTTTCGGAGAGAGTACTGCCTCCTTCCCCGGGATAGAAAATATGCAAAAGAAGAAACGAGGTCCTTCTTTCTTGTTCCTTGTTTGTTACAGCTACACACATCCACCAAGCTTCCTATAGAATGGGTACCGGGGAATCTGTATTCATTGGTAAGGTAGACGGAGCGTGAATCTGCCCACTCATCTCCACCTAGTTCCAAGAACAAGAACAGTGGAGCTACACCAGTCACCCATATGTCTTCACGGCCTGGTGCCTAATTAATTAAGCACAAGGACAACTTTACTTTTTTACCTTCTACTTCGGTTTCTCAAACTACGACACCAATACAGTTTACGGGTGTCGAAGCAGCTTAACAATTATACTAATTAGCATTCTCATTGCAGTTCTTATCTCTGTGTGTTGATTTTGTTTCGAAAGCTCACAAAAAGCTTGCAGGAATTGCAGATATAAAGGACAGCAGTCCTCATTCATATTAGAAGAATATTCAAATTTTAGAAGTGCACTGTCCAAAATTACGTTTAACTTTTCTGGGGAGTACGAAGCACAAAGAATTTGAGAAACCTTGCTCATACTTACTTTATATACATAGTATATGATCCTTAAACAGTTCAATATATCTCACGTTCATACAGCTTGTTACACGAAAACTCACTTTAATATATTTATTTTCTTGCCTGTAGCAGTAAATTCAGGACGTAAGCAATAATTTTCTTAATTTTAATGTGCGCTGTGTCTACATGAATCTATATTTCGGAGAACAAACACGAGTACATGCAATCATGATAACGTACTGTAAATCTCTAGGAAGGTGAGATTTCATATCTGTCCACTACATTCAACAAAGGAAGCCTCTTCTTAGTACATCCGGTCTCCAAATTGTATCCGCTACTCCCGAAACACCGCTTCTCAAGCACAAAGCAGACAACAGCTACAAACTACAGACCGTTATGCAGAACGCCTCGGGGATCCCGTACTATATTTACATGCAGATACTAATGTTACTGAAATATCTAACTCCCTGCAGGACAGTAAGGCAATAGTGATTCATTACAGTTTAATTCTGGATGCATTTCGCGGGGAGTGCATTTGTTAAAGAACTATATAGCCCTACGGTATTTCAAGTGAATATGAATTTCTGGAACTTGTATCATGCATCAGTAAAAAGGTTTACAGCAGTCGTAATAATATTTTATTTATTTGTGGGTAAAAGTAAATCTATCCCTGTACCAGGCCGCGAAGGCCCATAGGGTTGTGAGACGTTAAGGGTCCCACATTATCTAGACAATCGGCTCAAAGATGGCGGTAAGGTTGTCAAGCCTTACGCGCCGGCCGCGCTTTACTCCCCAGGAAATTATTTAATTAATTCCTAGTACTCATTTCTGTTAGAGACTGAGTAAACCCCAGGGCCTAGTGCTGCTGAAAGGATTAGGTCAACTGAAAAAATCCAGTGACCTCATCATGACTTGAACCCGCGAACTTCCGGCTTGTAGCATAGCCCCTCAACCAACTACGCTACCGCGTGCAGTATGTTCAGTGACGCTGCCAGTAGCTGAGGCCATGCTGACTGAATCATAACGAATGACTGCAAGGGATGTGGCAGGAAGCGGCCAAGACTTGCTTGCTACCTGCTTCATGCTGGTTTCTTCCTTGGCTTCTGAAGATGAAGGAGATATATTCTTTTGAAGCGTTCGTTGACTTTCAACGTGTTACATGGCGCCTATATCCCAGAATATGCATCTCTTTAAACTTAGCGTTGTGAGAACCTCAAATTCTCCATAATAATATCAGAAGGTTATTATCTAATGCCAATCTGTTGGGACATAGTCATATTTGAAAAGTATATGTCTTGTAATGTCCGGAAATGAATACGAAAATTAAGCAACTCACTGGAACATTGATCGAATCGAATCGTGGTTATTTCTGTTTATTCTTTCGGTGACGTGAGACTGAGGCCCTCATTGAACGAGATGAGAGAATCCAGCATTGGCAGGATAGCGTCTGTGACAAACAGTTGCGACTGAACCGGTACCAAAGACATTGATATAATTGATTCATTGACGATTTCTGCATAGAATACAAGGTCATTTCGTTTTATCAGTGGGGGAAACATACGAGTCAAGTGTTTCCAACATATTTTTGCTATTACGTACACAGACGGAAATGGCAGTACATAGAGGAAGGAACTCTGCTGAAATAGAGCAAGGTTTGTGCGCTGTTTCAGCAATCCTGCATGAGCTATCAGCCAGATATGTTGCTGATAACAGAGCGCTGGTATTTGATAACACTTGTAATAATAAATTCCTATCGATACTTCCGCGTAAGCAATTACTAACAAATTTCCTTTAATCCAAACGAAGGTACCATACAAATTCTTAAATACTAGAAGACAAGTATTTCAAAATTATATTCAGCATTGAATGGGTCAACACATTTTTGTATTAAGAAGAAACTTACTTCTGCAAGGAACGTGTTTTACTGTGAGCACCGTAAAACGTATGACACGCACCTACGCATTGTAATGCACATTGTTTTCGTCAACAGAAACAAAGATTCTTCTTTTGCATCGTTTTGTTCTATTTATGCAATTTATTCTGTTTATCTTCAGCTCAACGGAGTGCATGCTGGGAATAACAACAGACTTTGTAAGATTTGAGGTTTTCACGGCGGTGACTATAAAGAAAGCAGTCTTCTGGGATTTGGCACCGTGTATATGTGGTGTTAACCGACGTTTCGGAGGAACGTATAGCCTGCGTCTTGCGGATTTCTTATATTTTTCCTTCTATCCTGAAGATGGAGGCGGTACATTCCTCCGAAACGTCGGTTAACACCACATATACACGGTGCCAAATCCCAGAAGACTGCTTTCTTTAACAACAGACTTGGTCAGCATAATATTGCAGTTTCGTAGTGTCATTTTCAGTTTGTACTATCGTATCTGTTTCTATCGTTGACACTTGAACCGCTTTCTAAGCTGTTGCCAAGCAACACGTACTGTAACGTCACACATTGATCCGCCAAGAGACGCCATTCATAAATAATATAATTTAATACAAATGACGCACTTCCGTATCATATACATTATAACCAACTGCAGTGTATTGCGTCTGATCTGCATGCTGAAGACACGCGTCTGAGCCGTGGAACAAACTCCTACTTCACCATCCATAAACATCTTGCCATCCTACGTTATATAATGTACGAAATGGATAAGCTGTCTCGAAGAAAACCAAGAATGAAATGCTAAGCCATTATCGCTTAGACACATCGGCCGGGTGCCCTTCGTGATGGCTCTTGATCGTGTCGGTCCAAGGTCATGAGCTTTCCGTGCGAGGAAGTGAAAATGACGAACATCCGTGCGCCGGTCACTTCCTGCCGTCGCAGTAAACACACTCCACGCTGATGGACATTAATCTCGTAGATAAAGTTTTTGTTTGTCTCTTCTATTACGTCGGAGACAAAAAGAAAGTAACGAAAGTAGAGCCTCCGTTTTTTTTAATTGGTGAAATGGAAAATTCCATACACTTCACTAATAACCGATGTGATATTCTGGAGATATTTCAGTCTCTACCGCATTGAAAGTCCATTAGTTTGCTTATCAGATCTTCGTTGGCTGTCAAGTGTATTATGGCGACAATAACCGTAGAAGCGGTCTCAAATTTTTAGACTTGGAAATAAATGTACGCAAGAGGCAAGCTGTTGTCCCGCTACTGCGAAGAAAACGCTGCTGAGATAGACCGAGGTCGCAGAACTGCTAGAATTGCGTCCGTCTCGCCACGTGCGTTCACCTCTGAGGGTTACATTCTCCACGTCACTTCCACACCAGCTCACGGTCGAGGAGAGTAGGGCTCGTGTGGTTGCAGCCCCAACGCCATGCAGTTGTTTCCCATTGTCGCTACAGTACTGATTTCAATAACATGATTTATAGATGCTAACTCCTCGGAGAAGAGCCATTCTTCAGAAGTTAACAGCCTCTCTAGTTAATACAGAAACTCCAACGAGATCCACTGGATCTGAGTTTACAGGAGTATGCCATTCGACCCTAATCTAACACAATTTACTCTAGTGCACATTCCCATGACCTGTTTTCTTAACATAAATATTAATATTATCATCCCATTTATGTCTAATTTTCAAAGTGGTGGGGTTCCCATTAGGTTGCCCTATCAAACATTGAATTTATTTCTCATTTTTATACGCGTGTTTCATGTCTCCCCTCCCCTCAATCCACATTAATTACATCACTCTAATAATATCTAGTGTAGAGTAAAAACTAACGAAAATATTACTACGTTTTCTTTTTCCCGTCAGACTCCTGCTACTTCCGTTCTCTTAAATTTAAATATTTTCTGCACCACCCTGTCGTCAGACGGCTTCACTACATCTCATTCTTCAGGGAGAGATATCCGCATACAGCTCCAGATACGTAGTCAGGAGGTCTTCGGTTCGAATCTCGGCTGGAAACCGGATACCATTATTAATGTTTTCCTGGTTTATCTCCTCCCCTTGAAGTAATTTCGGGGCAAGTACCTAAATTAGACAACGAGCGCTTCCAAATATTTTTCTAATTCATCTTTAACTCTTCCATTGGAGGATGCCGTTCAGTAGGCCACCCAGCACAACACGCGAGATTACAGTAGGCCTTCACTTTACCGTGCTCCGTTACACAGCGGATTTCGTAACGCCCCAAATACAATTACCTGTGTCTTATGTCGTAAAAACTTCTATGAAATGTTCTGGTTAAAATATAACAATTATTTCACACAATCTATATTTCGATCAATAACGCAACAAAAGGTTACACTTACTGTATTCCTTCATTCGCCATATGTTTCGGCCATACATGTCCATCATCAGGTGTCTATCGCTATACTAAACTGTTGTACTCTCCTGCATGTGGATAGTTATTGGTGTTCCTGAATTAAAATTATAATTACAAATTGAATTTAAATTAAAAGTTAATTTTTAAAATAAGTTAACCTTATAACATTTAATAAAACCTGATAATTGCAGACCTTTACGGGACGTATCAGCTCAATCTTGGGGTGTGTGTTTGTGTTTCGTGTAGTTCATGTGTGTTGCTATGAATGTTGACCCCTGTGTCCCTTTGGCTGTAGGCCCATAACCCAGCTTGTGGAGTCGCGTTGTTGTTTACCCGGTATGTGCGCGCAGCTAGTAAAATATAAATACGAGTCTGTACTGCGACGGTACTTGCTCTATTGGGTACGTATACATATCACTGAATAAATACTGCATACAACATGGCAGGGTCTGCACAATCATATAAATGCCAGTTTAAGTAACGGGGCTATTGAAGCTGTCTCACGACACCCACTTCATATCGTCTGCATTTGTTTCCTCATTTGCTTGCAAGATCTGAGGTTTTCACGGAGACTAAGAAAGATAAAATCTTCTCGGACTCTCAGCCGACTTACTGACGTTGCAAGGACATTCTCTGTCCGCGTCATCAGTCATCAGACGTCCCTTAACTTATAACCAACTGAAGCGGCTGATAGCCGACAAGATTTTATCTATTTTTTTACTATTTTATGGTCTATTTAACGACTGTGCCAACAACCCAGAGTACAAGTATGTAGCGTAAATGATTACATGACGGTGAATTATGAATTGGGTGCGAAGTGGAAGGACACGGTAATAGCCTGAATTGCAAGTACTATTTCGGCATTGAGATGGACTGGGCATGTAGCACGAATGGTGAGAAGACGAATATATATATATATTAAAAAGACCTAGCTGCATATTGGCAAATAATGTTAAAATGGGTCTTAGAGAGATAGAAAATGGTGGTATGGATTGAATTCATCTGGCTCAGGATAGGGACCAGTGTGGGGCTCTTGTGAACACGGTAATAAACCTTCGGGTTCCATAAAATGCTGGGAAGGTTTTGAGTGGCTGCACAACTGACGGCTTGTCGAGAAGGGCTCAGCTCCAGGAAAGTAGTTTTCCAGGCATTTGCTTAGAGGGCTTGAGAAATACCAAGAAATATCTCATGATACTATGTGACCAGGCAGAGATCCGAATTGGGAAGGTTTTGAGTAGCTGCACAACTGACGGCTTGTCAAGAAGGGCTCAGCTCCATGAAGTTAGTTTTCCAGGCATTTGCTTAAAGGGCTTGAGAAATACCAAGAAATATCTCAGGATACTCTGTGACCAGGCAGAGAGCCGAATGCAAATAAGAAGCACCAATATTTGAGCCAACTTTCTTGGGCACAACTATATAGAACAATAAACTGAATGATCCCCCCCCCTGTGTCACTGTTTTTAGGATTCTCGGCAGGGGACGGAAGCATAAGACTTTTTCGAGCTAATTCATACAAAATATATTCTAATTTAACCTGAGTTCATCGTATTATACATGACACAAAATAAAGTTCCTTCACTAATTCGATCCCCAAACTGTTACTTCTATGGATTCGGGCCCTGAGTCCGACTGGGTACATTGTTTGGCACGAAAGGTGACCTATATATTTCAAAAAATATCATTTAAATTTTGGATTTGAGGTTCTCACAGGGGTTGCTATCAAGAATTGTATTTTCTGGGGTATAACGCCGCGTAGTCCGGTGAAAGTCAAAAGATATTTCTGAGGTAATTAAGCCCCTATATTTAGGGTCGAAGATTAAGCCAGGCAGAAATTTTCATGCAATGGGTAGAAGGAAGGTTAGGTTAGGTGTCATATTTATGTAGTCTACCTACAGTAATCAGTGTAGTACTTAAGAAACTTTTGTTGTTATTTCAAAGTTACTAGTATTTATTACTAAGATTCAGAAACTTACAGGGCACTTTTCCATGATCAGCAACCATACGTTTCAGATTAATGTTCCTACTTTTCAAACAAAAGTTAATGCATATTTTTGCCCATAAATATTCTCGCAGACGCTTGGCGGAACCAAGATATTTCAGTGACAGCGCTCCAGAAAGTCGGCTGGGTTTCTGACTGCCATTCTGTGCAGACTAATCAAAGAACTGCATACCACAACTCCAGTCTACCTATCATGCACGATAGTGTTCAGAATTTATTAGATCCTATATAACCTCTTCATCTGAAAGAGCACAGTTACATAACACGAGATTATCACTAGCATTCAAACCTTCGTAATCAGTCGCAGAATCTGGCGGTAATGCGGATCTCTGTTTGGAAACCCGTGGCTGAGGCGGCGCGCATGATTCACAGACAGGTAAATCAGAAGTCTGTAACATGCCCTTCATATAAAAAGAAAAATATATTTTCCTTCCAACATTTATCCGTATATTCATAGTTCTACAAAGAAATACAGTCCCTCCTTTTACCTTTTTTTTCTATGTATCAAATTTATTCAATCTAAACCCTTAGCATACATACGAGTATATGTATACTGTACCTACATCTTATATGGGTGTAATATTCCTATCTTTTGTCAAACGTGAAACTTCATTTGCTTGTTTGAAATCACCGAGGTACGAAATCTGTTCCCTCTGTTCGTGTCAAACCATCAAACTCAGCCAAGAGACTCTAGGGCCTAGGCAGATAACACTGTATGGAACTCATGGCGAAGTGAAAGCCTGTCGTCTCAAAGACGTTTACCGACGTTCTGGATCGTTCTGGTTGACAGTAGAAGCTTAAGACTAGGGCTTTCGGCCCCGCCCCCTCTCTCACTACCCGTACCAGTCCCATACTTTTCGGCTTCTTCTCCTACCGTGAGGATAGAGGCAGCATGTTGCCTCGAAATGTTATTAACGTCTACCAGACTATACGATATCACAGGAGCGTGAATTCTTAACAATGTGAATCTATAAATGACAGAATTTTATATGAAATTGTCCCAATTGAGGTGTATAACATTTGGAATTGCTGGATTCCTGGGCAGTACAGACGGCGCTGTAGGCAGGTACACATAATTATAACATGACAGCACGCAAGGAAAGAAGAGTAATCTCTCGTACAAGTTCCTCTGGTGCGACGCGACGCGACGACATTTCGTACGTGCTCTTCGACCGTCTTGACGTGGAGCTCCACCAAGCCGTCCGACTGCGGGTGTAGGGACGTGGTGCTCGTTTTGCTCACTCTAAGGGGCTGTAAAGGCGCGTCCACATTACTCGTGCTAGTGTGACTCGCTATGCTGCGAGTTATGTGGACGATATGACAAGTCACGAGGCAAGAAAATTCTAACTTTTAATTTAAAACTATAGCCAATAAATTAAAATACGACTACAGCCTATACACACTACGAGTAAATATACGGATCCTCACGCGCCGAAGCCTGGCGAGCAACTGAAGTAGTGTGGGCGAAGATTTACGAGCACAAGTAAAAGCCAGACGAGTCTCCCGACGAGCACAAGCCTGGCGAGCACGAGTAATGTGGACGCGCCTTAATACTTCCTTGTAGCAGACGAGACTCGAAGTTACGACTCTGGTCGCTAAGTAACTTCCGAGATATGGCGAAGCGGCAGAAGGAGGTGGTGACTGGAAATTCCGCTACTGTCGAAGTAGAGACCTCCGGCCACTTTGTAAAATAATCCGTAGCAATCGGAATGTATCGGGTTTCTTGGCCGCTCCGTGGGAATGGCCCTGCTACATCGAACTGGTGCCAGAACACGCTCAAAGAGGTATTCCTGTTGAATGTTGTTGGCTGAGCTGCGCTCACGCAGACCGCTGCTCTACTTCCCCGCTCGGCAACGGCTTTGACTTCTTTCAATGAAACAGGACTTCGCGTTTGTTGGCTTCAATTTTTCCTCCATATTGCGTTGATGGGCTAGGGCTTCCTTCCTGGTTGCTTTTGCTCCAAGGTCGACCACTGCTAGGTTTGTGATGAAATAAGCCATGATGGTTTCTAGATTTTCCTGGAAGTTCTCTGTCCGCATATTGTGGGTCGTCTTCATTTCCTGTAATTCCACTTGTTTTATTAATTTTCTCGATCAGTTCCTTGCGGGTACCCTGCTTCTTGTGGTCATCCCACGTCATGACGCTTTCTGTTCGATGTTGAGTAGTCTCACATAACTCAGACCGAATGAAGTACATTGCGTCCTTGACGTCTTGATGTCTGTCCATCTGGGCGACGAGAGTCCCTTGAAGGACTTCGAATTTCTCATTATTGTCCTCTATCTGAGAGACGAGTGAAGCCATCTGGGCTTTCATTTTGTCCTTCAGGTGTTCTCTTATTTCCTGCAGCCTTTCTTCTTTGTCGGCAGCAACTTTTAATGTCTCATTTTGTATTGGCGTTAATCCTTTCCTTGCATTGTTTTTGTATTGTCGGTCATCCTGGCGTAAATTTTTGCCAGCAGGCGTTCCATCATTTTGAAGAAAAATTTAACAATAACTTTGGTTTAATTTTAAATATGTGAAGCTAATTGTCGCTCAGCTGGTCAAAAGCGTCCTCCCTTTCATGGAACCTGAACATCCCTTTCCCCATGTTACGAAACAGGGCCTCGGACCTGGACGGATTCCTTAGATAAACCACCTAAGTTAAAGACAATAACGTCTCATAACTTGTAAATTTCGCTAATTAATATTATAATGATCAAGTCAAGTAGGATCAGGTGAGCAGGGCATGTAGCAGGAATGGGGCGAAGAGGAATGCACATAGGACATTAGTGGCAAAGCCAAGCGGAAAGAGGCCACTAAGAAGACCAAGACGTGGTTGGGTGGATAATATTAAAATGGATCTGTGAGTCGTATGGACTGGATTGATCTGGCTCAGGATAGGGACTGGTGGAGAACTCGTTTTTTCTCGGTAATAAATCTTCAGGTTGCACGAATTGCTGGTAAGTTCCTGAGTAGCTGTACAGCTGTACTTGACAATGAAGTTAGTTAGAACGTCCATTGTCAAGTCCTGAAGAACCCACCACTGGATAATATCCTGAGTCACTTTTATCCAATCCACCAATTCAAGAACTTCTTCATTTATTCATATTTACAGCAGCACTTTATCCACGTTAGTTGGATCTAGTTCGCTGCCAATCTTATCCTGCCTGGCTTTACTATCTGTGAAGTATACAAATTGTGGATACATAACACAAAACGAAAACTTTACACAATATTGATATTCGCAGTTTAGTGATAAATATTAATTTTTCACATTGTATAAACTCTTTTTCTAGTTAAACCATGTGGTTTCGAGGAACTTAACCACTGCTATATGGAATTAACTCGGTAATTTCGTAAGCGAAGAGCGTGCCACCACGCTCAGCGCGACCTCTCACATCCGCGGCGTGACCAAACAAGTTGCGTCAGATCCCGTTTCTGTAATCCTTGTGTTTCAGCTCTGCAGTTCTCCAACAGCGTTTCATATGGGGCGGGGAGCCTACAATACTTATCCGGGGAACTAATTTTCATTAATACAGGTCCAGTGTGACAAATAGGATATTATACTTTCTCAACGAAAAGGTTACCGTGTAAAAGTGTTATATAACGTAAGATACAAAGCGTGTCGTAATGTACAGAGCATATCAAAATCGCTTTCAATATGCGAATATTTAACAAAGGTGGCTACACGGAAAATACTGTCACGTGTATTAGTGATTTTATATGGGATTTTGATTGGTGAAAATATTTATTGACCACTTATAGGTCCTAACTACAGATAACTATAACACTATTGCTGATTTCCACACTAAAATCACTCAATATAGATCTTCTGAGTCTACTTTTACTAGTCTTTACTTCATAACCGCTCTCCACAATGGCTATTTTTCCGCAGTGTTTTAACTAGACGTTTCCTGGTAACGAATCCTAGCAATGGAGATCCTTCAGCTTTCATTAGCCGCTGGTTAACACTCCATAACTGAACCCTCAGCTCAACTAGTAGTGCCAACTCTCTTCAAGATAACTCCTCGGCATAGAACACGCAGAAAACACAGCCTCCCTGTTCTTGAGGTGTGTTTACCGCACCATTGAGTAGCAACGGTCGCGGCGCGAACAGCGGATCTGTTTGCCGAGTCGTTGCTTAGAAACAGGTTGCATAACCCCGTTTTTCTATTGTTTTGTGCTTGCGTTACTTAGCAACGGCTGTTTCTTTGGCTCCACATTTCTTGGAAGGAGCAAATACTCCACATTATACCTGATTAGGTTTGCAATGTTGGAGTTCTATACTTGCAAAAAATGACTATTTCATTGAAGCATGTAAAATGAGAAGTATGTGTTTTAGAAACACGCACATTACAGTGTCCATTCCGTCAAGTTCAAATCTATCCAATCATTTAAAGCATGAGCACAATGCATATTATATATTAAAATCAACTTTCTGCACCAGAGAAGAACACGTCTCTTCTACATTACAGAGACCAATTGTTCCATGTTCTTTGGGAATTAGCTGCGTATAATTCTGACAATTAAACGTAATCCATACATACGCTTTAAAGTAAAGTGTAAAGCCTAGGGTGAAAGAGCATGTCGACATGCTTTAACATTTAATTTTAAATAATCAACACAGAGTTTAGCCAAAATAATTTTTACGAAAGCACATGCGGTCATCGGTAGGTAGATTTCCGCATGAAAATGTCTACTTTTTGTCCCTGCGTAAGGAACGTCCAATAATATTCAGTACTAGGATTCGATAATCGATAGAATGGTTTAGTTCATAAAGTTACATGGGCAGTAACACTCTTCGAGCTGTGTGCAGTTTAGTTACCAGCACAGCTAATAAATAATGCAAAGCATCACAAGCATTCAATATTCAGAGCGCATTAGCTGCGTTTGGCTTGGGGATTCAGTAGGCTAACTCACATAGAATAACTGTCTAGTTTTCTCCAAGTTTGTTAGTTTAAACTCACTGCACAATTAGGTGATTTGGAGCATGTCCAGTAGCTACTCGTTACGTTACGAATTTAAAATGATTGCTAGGATAATTTTTGTAAATAGAGGTCTCTTAAATAAAGATGCGTAATTATGAAATTAATCGTACATATTTCATCTGTCATTTCTTAATTAATTTCTGTTAGTTCTAATTTTTCTTCTCAGCATTTAACAATCACACGAGGAAATAACGAACACGTGGAACCTGAGGATAATAATAAGATACATGTATAAAATTTGAGGTTCTCACAGCGGTCGTTATGAAAAGTTCTAGCTTCTATCTTCTAGGATATAGGGCCATGTATTTCGTTAAAGTCACCCGACGCTGCGAGGAACATAGAGACCAGTACGAAGCAGGTAGCAAGCAGAACAGCTTCTAATTTGGTTGATTCTTCGACTCTAAAGTTGATGACAATATGTTCCTCCGAAACGTCGGTTGGCTTTCAGCTGATTGCACGGCTTTGCATCCCAGAAGATATAATTGATAAGCAAGGATGTGAAAGTATAAGAAAGTGCCTTATTTCAAGAAACTAATCCAGCATTCGTGTTTTAGAAGAGGGTCTTCCATCATGCTGTAATGATTTCATTCTGTCTGGAATGGATACAATTTGTTCGTATTACAGAATAATTTCTTTAAGAAATTGGTCTTCTGGGTAAGTGATATTGTAATCATGAAATCAAAGTGACATATATAAGGCATGTAGCAAGCATGAGACTGCAAATAAAGTTTTGAAAGACGAACCTGAAAGAATTTGACCATCAGAAAAATCTTGGCATAGGTAAATGTAAAGCTAACCCCGTAACAGACCGTGGAGGCCCATTGGGTTGTGAGACGTCGAAGCTCTCAAATTTTCTTTAGATAGTCAGCTCACAGATGGCGGTAAGTTTGTCAGCCTTACGAGCCGACCGCCCTATAGCCCTGGAAGATTACTGGTATTCATTTCTCTTAGGGGCTGAACTGACCACAGAACCATAGTTCGGATGGAAAGATTAGGTCAAATGAAATATTCCATGACTCCATCGGGAACTGAACTCGCGATCTTTCTCTTTGTAGCATAGTGCCTCAAGCAACTGCGCTGCTGCTTGTCCCCAAGAACTTGGCATAGATGAGATTACATTAACCCGGATCTTAAAATATTTGTGTAGGATGATGTGGACTAAATTAATGACGGTCGGAGTAGGGACTAATTGCTGGCTTTTGTGAATAACATCATGAACCTTATGTCTCTATTAAACACTGGGAATATTTTTCAGTAGCTGAATAACTGTAAGCTTCTCCAGAAGGAAACTGCCTGATTGGGTTGGTTAGTTTGTTGGTTAGTTAAATTATATAATTATACATTAGTTCTTTTAAACATAGCTTATTCTATGTAAGTTTTGAGGTTTTCACGGCGATGACAATGAAGAAAGTTGTCTTCTGGGTTTAGGCACCGTGTATTCTTCGTTTTGGCCGACGTTTCGGAGGAACGTAGCAGTAGCTGTAGCTACTGCTCTCCGCAGGTATTCAACTGCTCTGAAGATGGAGGCGCTACGTTCCTCCGAAACGTCGGCCAAAACGAAGAATACACGGTGCCTAAACCCAGAAGACAACTTTCTTCATAGCTTATTCTACCTCGAGATCAGACACTGCCAATAAACCAAATTTTGGTGAACACAGCAGGAGCAGAGAAGCCGCAACCTGGCATCCTAAACAAATCCAGCGTCCTTTCCTCACAAATAAACAAAGAATCCCTCTTAAATAAGCCAACACCCTTCAAGCTTTAACATTTATTCATAATTCTAGCAAATCTGAACTTTCAAGAAGCCCAAATACATTCCAATCTTGTATTCAGCTAGAAACAGACGTTCACAATTCATTTGCATCTCACAAGTCACATTTGAAAGTCGTTAAATAACAAGAGTCCGACGTCTCATTTCGAAATTCATTAAACATTAACAAGGTCCGACGTCTCATTTCGAAATTCATTAAACATCCACTTCAGCATGAAGCATTCCATCGTGACACATTATCAACAAATTGGCGCTTAATGGTATTGTTTACAAAAATAAAATAATTCAGTGCTGCACTATATAACTCGCTCACGCTGGTTCCTCGTTCGAGCATTTTTCTACCCTGAAGATGGAGGTGATATGTTCCTCCGAAAATTCGGTTCGCACAAGATCTACACGGCGCCACGTCCCAAAAAACGGCATTCTTCATAGTCACGGCTGTGAAAACCTCAAATTGTACATAATAAGTATGTATTAAATTGTACGTCAGAAGAACACAATTGTTATTTACTTTTCAATTGGAGCATTTCTTTGAAGCTTATAAAGGAAAACACATTTCTTTATATAAGAAGCGTTTTATTTGTTTGATGCGAGATGCATTTACTTCAGAAAATACGTAGCGTCGGTTTACAAGATGATCGGGAACAATGAATTATGAAGGACTGGGGGGACAGTACTATTTTACTGCTCCACAACGTGCCTAGGGGACGGGACAACATAAAGAACGACCTCAGTGTAACAGGTTTATGGGCAGAAATATAAATTGGGGACTTCTCGGAACACAAGCCTGCCCTGTCTCATTAATTATTAGTTTAACTGAAAATGCTGTTGCAACTTCAGAATTTAATAGCGTCCAATAAGAATGAACATGGTAATGAATAATGAAGAGGTTGAGCACGTATCTGGAAACAGCGGTGGCCTAGTTTAATGCATTATCAGGATATTCTCTGAAGAGACCTTGGTAACATAAAAATAATATTAAAAAGGACTAAAGTGAATCATGATGTGAAAATATGGGCTGTATAAAATTCGCTCAAGATAGGAGTCAGCAATGAGCTTTTGTGGACACGTTAATGAACCGTCGAGTAATATAAATTCTGAGACTTACTTCAGCAGCTGAAGAACTATTAACGTTTATTATTAACATTTTATTAATAAATCGTTCGTTATATGGTTTCCTAGATGCGTAGTTCATCATTTGCTTATGTGACGACGCTCTTAGAATTCCAGAGGGCTTTGATGAGTCCAATGTAACGTCAAAATGAGTATTACTCTATTTTGCAGTGTAACACCGGACAGTCTGGTACATAAACTAAGAAGAACCTTCCATTTTCCAATTTGAAACTCCAGATTTTCTACCCTGAAGACTGAGGCAGCAGGTTCCTCGAAAACGTTGATAATACTCGTACTTACAAGTCTACATACTACCACATACCAGATGACCGCAGCGATAATATCAAATCTCACTTATAAACTATACACGGCGGTGGTCGTATTCTATTTGAAGTCACTACGAGGCGTTTGGACACGAGACACCGGGAATAAATTATGGAGGAACATGATAACAGAAGACTACACCGGAATTCGAAGCACTATCATGAAATATAGAAGTGCTGGGAGTAGATTATAAGGAAGTCTGGTGTTGGTGTATACTACTCAGGATTTAGACAATTGTCCGGTATTCTAAAAACGTGGAAAACACGTTGCGGAAACTTTATCTGTTTCCATCCTCAGGAGAAGAGGGAGACACCCACACCGTTGGGTCCCTTCGAGAGAGATAACCTCAATCCAGGGACCTACCAGTTTAGTGTCTCCTCCCCCCCTCCTTCTCCTGAGGACGAAAACAGATCCTGTCTCAGAAACTTTGTATTTTTTAGTTTTTAGAAAACCTGACGATAGACAACGTCCGAAATCCCAGTAATTCTAAGTGTTAGGAGTAACCGCCACATTAAACAGTTCAGTTATTAAGAAAAAAGTCGTCTTCTGGGTTTAGGCGCCGTGTATTCTTCGTTTTGGCCGACGTTTCGGAGGAACGTTTCGCCTCCATCTTCAGAGCAGGGGAATGGCTTGGAATGCAGAGAGCAGTAGCTGTAGCATTCCAAGCCATTCACCTGCTCTGAAGATGGAGGCGATACGTTCCTCCGAAACGTCGGCTAAAACGAAGAATACACGGCGCCTAAACCCAGAAGACGACTTTCTTCATAGTCATCGCCGTGAAAACCTCAAAACTTACATAGTTCAGTTATTAGCTTGTCAGTTGTTTGGTGACTTGCTTAGCAACATCGAAATTACTACAATATATATTTCAAGATGGAGGATGGAAGCTCATCCGAAATGCTGATAGTTTTCTACTGAAATGTACTGCGTAACATCCCTGAAGACAGTTAATTTTACTTTCATAGTGATTTAGTGTCACCTGCTATCAACATTAGAAGCGATTCCTGTACCTGCACGCACGGCTGTTCGAAGCAGCCTGCGTGCTTCTGCATGAGAGTGTACTAAATCCCTTAGTCTCGCCCGCCTGAACATACAGTGATGCTACAATAGGTGAATAATTGTCGTGTCCAGTGAGTGACAAGCCACCCCTCCCACACTCCTGCATTCTCACCATCACAAAACACGTAGTCAGTGAAAAGCAACGTTACATGTTCCTGTATGTATACGACACAATCATCATCATCATCATCATCATCATCATCATCACCATCTAGCAGTCAGGGAGCTGACGCTTTCCGCCCTAGTTCAACAAGCACTCTCTTCGCAGGTCTCTTCACTGTCTCTCGATCCTTGCTGCTTGCAATTCTACAATATTTTCGGAGTTCTGCTTCGTTGCATTTGTCGACAGCTTGAGTCCAGTTGAATTTTCACCCCGTAATTTTGTCTAACATGCGGTTTTGCTTCAATTATTTTAATGTCTTCAGTTATTTTACAGTCTGTCTAAATGTACTTCTCATAACTCCTTCAACAGAAGTTAAATCTGTTCACTGTTCAACATTCATTCACATATTAATGTATCCGTTATGCTAGGGTATTAATAATTTTTATTCTAATGCTTTCTTCTGGACTTTCGGTGAATTTGAAGTTGTGTTAATATTACCTATTACTTTTCAAGATGTTTAAAATATTGGCGTCTATCTAGTGAAATGCTACATTTGGAGCATCGCTTTGTATGGGGCTGAAACTTGGACACTTAGGGCAGTAGATTAGAAACACCTGGAAAGCTTCGAAATGTGCTGTTGGAGAAGGATGGAGAAGATCAGTTGGACCGATTATGTGAGAAATGAAGAAGTGTTATTTAGAATCAGTGAGCAGAGGAATATCCTACACGAAATAAGAAAACGGAAGGCTAATTGGATTGGTCACATCTTACGCGGTAACTGCCTTCTAAAAGAAGTTCTTGAAGGAAAGACAGAGGGGCGGACAGAAGTGACCAGAAGACGAGGAAGAAGACGTAAGAAGATGCTGGATGACCTTGGGGACAGAAGAGGATATTTTCATTTGAAGGAGAGAGCTCTGGATCGCATCAAGTGGAGGAACTGTTTTGGAAGAGACTGTGGACCTGTCGTCTTGACAGATTACAGATGAATGAATGAATATTTCACCATTTCAAATGATAAGATGCATCCCGCATGCGGGGAAAGACAAACAGAACTCTATTAAATTAATTAAGCTTTTGTCGTGGTAACGTTCAGCTCTGTTACTGGAGTTACCCAGCTGACAGCGTCGCTAAATAAACTATACGAATCTTACCAACTTACTTCTTGGAGAAAAATCCTTCTTCCAGAAGTTGGTATCTGCACAGCAAATCCCAGATTCTTATGGAAACCTAAATTGCATTGCGGAGCACACGAGTCCCTCCTACTCCTTCCTATCCTAAGACAGATTAACGAAATAAACACGTTTCCATCGTATTTCTTTAAAATCCATTTTAGCATTATCTTTTATTTATGCCTGCGCTTCCAAACCGCCACCTTTCTCCAAGTCTTCATATCTGAAATTTGTATATTTTAGTTTTCTATTCCATGTGTGCTACATGTTCCACCCATCATACCTACTTGATTGTATCTTTAATAATAATATTTGGCGAGAGGTACAATATGAACCTCCTCATTATGCAATTAAATAAAACGTAAATAAATTCAAATACACAATCACGTTGGACCCCTGCAGTAGAAATTATAAAGTTAAATGCCCTAAAAGTCGATATATCAAGAACATAACTTTATTCGTGTCCCCGTCCTGACTAAAGTCTAAAGCTGATAGAGCCAGGTGCCATAAATGCAGAAGCACTTACTCGGGAGGCTCCATTTTCGAAATTTGGCTTAGACGTCTGTTATAACCAGAGGATTTTCGGGAGTTTTCTTCAGTTTCTCCAGGTAGTAACTTCTGTAGCGCCTTAATTATGTCACAATCGCTTCTTTCAGTTCCCTTACTCACGATTCATGTACACCATCAAACTTCGATCGACTTTGTAGAAAATATTCAAGTGAGACAACTTTCGTAAATAGCCAGGCAATAAATCAAGATACATAATTATACGTTTCCTTTTACTTGTGGAAACCGCCTATATCGCAATCATATCGAGAAGGGAAATCTTCCGAATTCCAGTAACTTAATTGCAGAGTTTTTTGAGAAACTACCAGTCGCTGAGCTGATAAAAAAGTCCCCCAAATTTTATGCAGCCTAACGAACCAGCCAATGAACCGTACCCGAGCTAAAAGCATTCAGACTACACCGGAAATTCTAGTTTAACTCAGAGCCGCTTTAATATTACCCTCCTCTCTTTATGTAGATTTCCTAAGTGATAACATCGTTTGATAATTTTCAATTAAAATTCTGACACATTTCTTGTCTCCTCCTGCTATATGTTCTTATGTGTGATGCTTTGCATTGTGTTCGAACAGAGGAAGGGAAATGGACGGTAATTGGTCGGACATGGGCAAATGCATAAATCAATTCCGCTTATGTGAGACCCGGAAGCTGCCAGGAGTGTGATAATCGCAAGCCGCTCTCTTCAGTAAACCAACCTGTTGTTCTGATCTTAGGGAAACCAGCCCTTTACATAGCATCTGCAGCACCCACACACAGACACAAACTTCTACCCTTTCTCCTGATTTTGAACTGACACTCGGGTTACGGAAGTTCCAAACTGACATCCGTTTGCCGCAGTCCTTACATACGGAACTGGAACAAACAAACGTCATGATGATATCATCGTACTTTCATTACTTACTTGCTTACTTACTAATAGATCTGAGCCCTTCTGGATGAGCTGCCAATTCTGCAGCTACTCAAGAATTTCCCAGAATTTTATGGAACCCGAAGGTTCATTACCGTGTTCACAAGGGCCCTCTACTGGTCCCTATCCTGATCCAGAACAACCCAATCCATACCATCACATCCTATCCCTCTAAGATCCATTCTAATATTGTCCACCCACCTACGCCTTGGTCTTCCATGTGGTCTCTTTCCTTCTGGCTGTCCCACCAATATCCTACACGCATTCCTCGTCTATCCCATTTGCGCTATATGCCCTGCCCACCTCATCCTCCTTGACTTGATCATTCTAATTATACTTGGAGAAGAGTACAAGTTATGAAGCTCCTCAGTACGCAGTTTTCTCCATCCTCCTGTCACTTCGTCTCACTTCGATCCAGTATTCTCCTCAGCACCCTGGNTGATTGTATCTTTAATAATAATATTTGGCGAGAGGTACAATATGAACCTCCTCATTATGCAATTAAATAAAACGTAAATAAATTCAAATACACAATCACGTTGGACCCCTGCAGTAGAAATTATAAAGTTAAATGCCCTAAAAGTCGATATATCAAGAACATAACTTTATTCGTGTCCCCGTCCTGACTAAAGTCTAAAGCTGATAGAGCCAGGTGCCATAAATGCAGAAGCACTTACTCGGGAGGCTCCATTTTCGAAATTTGGCTTAGACGTCTGTTATAACCAGAGGATTTTCGGGAGTTTTCTTCAGTTTCTCCAGGTAGTAACTTCTGTAGCGCCTTAATTATGTCACAATCGCTTCTTTCAGTTCCCTTACTCACGATTCATGTACACCATCAAACTTCGATCGACTTTGTAGAAAATATTCAAGTGAGACAACTTTCGTAAATAGCCAGGCAATAAATCAAGATACATAATTATACGTTTCCTTTTACTTGTGGAAACCGCCTATATCGCAATCATATCGAGAAGGGAAATCTTCCGAATTCCAGTAACTTAATTGCAGAGTTTTTTGAGAAACTACCAGTCGCTGAGCTGATAAAAAAGTCCCCCAAATTTTATGCAGCCTAACGAACCAGCCAATGAACCGTACCCGAGCTAAAAGCATTCAGACTACACCGGAAATTCTAGTTTAACTCAGAGCCGCTTTAATATTACCCTCCTCTCTTTATGTAGATTTCCTAAGTGATAACATCGTTTGATAATTTTCAATTAAAATTCTGACACATTTCTTGTCTCCTCCTGCTATATGTTCTTATGTGTGATGCTTTGCATTGTGTTCGAACAGAGGAAGGGAAATGGACGGTAATTGGTCGGACATGGGCAAATGCATAAATCAATTCCGCTTATGTGAGACCCGGAAGCTGCCAGGAGTGTGATAATCGCAAGCCGCTCTCTTCAGTAAACCAACCTGTTGTTCTGATCTTAGGGAAACCAGCCCTTTACATAGCATCTGCAGCACCCACACACAGACACAAACTTCTACCCTTTCTCCTGATTTTGAACTGACACTCGGGTTACGGAAGTTCCAAACTGACATCCGTTTGCCGCAGTCCTTACATACGGAACTGGAACAAACAAACGTCATGATGATATCATCGTACTTTCATTACTTACTTGCTTACTTACTAATAGATCTGAGCCCTTCTGGATGAGCTGCCAATTCTGCAGCTACTCAAGAATTTCCCAGAATTTTATGGAACCCGAAGGTTCATTACCGTGTTCACAAGGGCCCTCTACTGGTCCCTATCCTGATCCAGAACAACCCAATCCATACCATCACATCCTATCCCTCTAAGATCCATTCTAATATTGTCCACCCACCTACGCCTTGGTCTTCCATGTGGTCTCTTTCCTTCTGGCTGTCCCACCAATATCCTACACGCATTCCTCGTCTATCCCATTTGCGCTATATGCCCTGCCCACCTCATCCTCCTTGACTTGATCATTCTAATTATACTTGGAGAAGAGTACAAGTTATGAAGCTCCTCAGTACGCAGTTTTCTCCATCCTCCTGTCACTTCGTCTCTCTTCGATCCAGTATTCTCCTCAGCACCCTGGTCTCAAACATACTCAGTCTATGTTCCTCCCTTAATGTCAGAGACCAAGTTTCACACCCATACAGAACCACGGGTAAATATATAGTTTTGTATATTATAATTTTTATGTTTTGGGACAGCGGACGAGAAGACAAAAGGCTCTGGACTGAATTGTAGCAAGCATTACCAGAGTTCAAAACTTCTGGACTGAATGGTAGCAAGCATTACCAGAGCTCACAACTTCTGGACTGAATGGTAGCAAGCATTACCAGAGCTCACAACTTCTGGACTGAATGGTAGCAAGCATTACCAGAGCTCACAACTTCTGGACTGAATGGTAGCAAGCATTACCCCTCTAATCAGGAAACCGAAACTTAATTATTAACGCACATCAGCATACCATCTGTCCACACACCTCTTCACTGACAGTCGGCTTTCTCAGCTAACTAACAAATCAATTAACCAACTAACAAACAAGAGTACAAAATAACACCAAATAACAGATATAGAATTAAATAATTATATACGTACGTGAGACAAAGATCGCAGTACCAAAAGAAAATCCAAACATTAGAAATGGATATTCTGATATGTTTATGTATGGATGTGTTATTTCTTTACGTACTTACTCTTTGATTAGTTAACGAGAATTTCAGTTCTTAAGGTATCGTAGCGTCGCATGTTACACTAATGAAGAACGAATCAGAGAGGATGTTAAAGGAGGAGGTCGTCACTTCATTTTAGATGTTATCTCTGTATTCACAGGGAAGGACAGAGAAAAATAGCAAATAAATCAAGAAAAGTTTGGTCCGTCTCCTGACATAATTTTGAACTCGTCAAATTCAGAAAGAAGAAAGTAGGCGTGTTCTCCGCTCAGCTGCGATGTTCGGTCCCGCTGTGTACTCATAAATTATTTATTCCTTGTACTGGCTACATGAAGAAACGTTGAATATCTTAATATTGCTGCTTTATTTTACGGATAGATATTTAAATATGAGCTGTGTTTTTCGGAAAATTTGTGGTTTTTGAACTACACATAAGAAAAGTTCTGCACGACGACCAAAATGAATAAGAACTGTCTTATATGATTATAATCCTCTGTTATGTGAAATCGTGTGATCTGATGCAACTTCATAGACGTTTCGGAGTAATATGCTGCCTCCACCATAATGGTGGAGGTTTACTCATCTTCACTGAAAATGGTGGTAGCAGGTTCCTCCTTAATTAGCTAAAGATCTACCATAGTAGACGGCGCCACACCCAAGGACATAGTAATGTTCATAATAACTCACGTTTTATAGAAGTAAATTCAGTCGAAAATGTTTAAATTATTTTAACGGAAAATGGTTCTGTAGTTTCTGAGATGAAACATGCGGCCAGACGCAGTGGTGATGCTGCCTTCACGTGCGTGTATATGATATAAAGAACACACGAACAAGTTACTTGTATAATCTCTCTGCTCAGTATTTTGTACTCAATTTGTCCTTAAAACGCAACGAATTCTGCTCACGAACAAGCACCGGTGTAAAACGATGTGCACAATAGAGTTTCCAGAACCGCAGCCAACGGAAGGCATTTTCCGGCAGCGTTAAAGTTTGCTCACAGCCCAACATATTGTAACATAACGTAACACTTCCTATCGTATGTTAATCTTGCACAGTAAAGCCGATTACAAAAGCTGTATAGTCTAAGGCGCATGGGCTGTTGCCCTCTGGGAAATTAGAGTCACGGGCTTGAACAGCAATCCGTGGGTGGAGGAATTCCCGAGTATATAGTGTTATTATACGTTAATGTGACTCTTGTAAGTAAGGCAGGCCGCATGATATAGTGAGTGTATGTGTGTACGTGCGTGAACGTGAGCGCGAAGAGGACTCCAGAGGGATCACATTCCTTAAATCGGCGAATAAGCATCTTTTTCAGAAGTAAAAGAAAAGAACTCCGGTCTAGAAAACCGAAATTAACGGCCGTTGAGATCGTTGCGCTGACCACGAGACACCCTCTATCCACTAAAGTTGGCACTAACTTCGCCGACAAGCGGCGGTCGCTCGGTAGGTATAGTTCGCTAGCGGAGTAAAACCATGCAGTTATCTTACAGGAAAAAACTACCCACTTCTTCTGGGTCTGTTTCCTTAAGAAATTATGAAGGAACTCACGAATTTTCATTAAATTTGTGAATTTGACGTTATAAAGAACTTGTGCAATATTCCAACCATTACCTATTTTACATTCACTTTAATCATTCGTTCACTGATTTGTTAGTTTCTCTTTAACTGACTGCCTACTAAAAATAACTTATTTCTCTATATGTATCGACATAATTGTCCATCACAAGGTCACTGTTACATTCATTGTCTACTTACCCATTGTTACTATTCATTGGCCAACGTTTACATTGGAATCTGTATGTTAATAATTACACTGTATCACGGCAATACAACAGATGTTGTAACTCTTTTGTAAACAAACACAACACGTACCACAATGATTATACATACATGTATATATAGGTGACATAAGAACAAAGTAATATATTGTGGCATACAGAGGTGATTCAGAAACATCAGCCTTCGCTGCGGAGCACCCTCAGTTTACGCGTGCACGGTGACGTCACACAACAATGGAAGAAGTGATGCAGGCGTTTTTTCTGTAACTCCGCACCGAGACTGTACGACACGACTAACCGTGTTCGGTTCACCGATTGAGTGCAATGCAGTTGCGAGTTCAGCTGTGGAGTGCTAACCAGCGAACAACGGAAGCGGAAGAATCTCCATTGCTAAGATTCGTTGCTAGGAAAAGTCTAGTGAAGACACTGCAGAGTCGCCATTGCGTACTGAGAAGACTTAATGGCGAGTGATTTGTAGTGCGGAATCAGTAATAATATAACAATTATTTGTGTTTAGGAACTGTATAAAGTGTTAATAAATCCATTCATTAATCCAAAACAAGTCTATAATCACTAATACACGCGACAATATCTTTCTAACAGTGCGTATCATAACCTATTAAGACAGTAAATTAAACCAAATTAACGTAAATTAATTATGTAACATAAGCAAATATAAGCAATACTATCATAACATATCTTAAGAACCTAACCTTACCTTACTTATACTACATAAACTATTAGCTCCTAAACCAATCTAGCCTAATATAACTCTATATATCTCCAGATATGATTCCTGTCCCCAGATTTTGATGTTGTAGCGATGCTCGAAGGCAAAGTTTTACAACACAGAATTTCGGAGTCGGGAGAAGCTAATTAATCGTATTGAAGTTGTTGCTGCAGACATTCGGAATTTGTCTAGACAACTATTTATCATCAGGGAGTCAATTAGGCGTTGCTGTGAGGCATATGTTTAAAAAGAGAGAGGACAGTCAGGACACAAATTCTGATGTACATTCAGTATCCTGAGTTCTCCACCACACAAACAAAATGTACTTACAGAAAGTTACTCTGTTATGACGACGGAATTGTCTTCCTTTATTTCTTTAATTGGAAACAAGGAGACGACTGACATGTTATGTTAAAAAGATTTGTTTCCAGTTACAATTACAATAATAAAGAAATATCAAAGTAAGCACGTTGTAAATCTTTAAAAGCCCGAAATATAAAAAAAAAAGCTTTATTTACAAGTTCACCTACAATTTACCTTCCCAAAATGACAATGCCAAAGCCCTAGAGGTTAGTTGCCAGCTTCCAACGGCTCTGGGTCGGAATCGATCTAGGGTCAGGTTATGTTGGATTTCTGATGCACAAAATGGCAGTGGGACAGGTTCGCTCCTAGTACTTATGTTTCCCTGCCAGTCATTCCACCACCTGCTCTACCTTAATTAATCGTCGCACCACCGAAGTTCTACTGGCAGCGTCGCTAAGTACGTAACAAAATTAATTGATCTTTCCAGCAACCTCCTTGAGAATTTTATCAGTGCTTTGATTCACTCTGTGTAGTAGCTTCTATTTCGGTAGTACCAGCACACAATCCCCCCCCCTCACGTATACCCGTATATGTTGTAATCTGCCTTCTATTATAAGGCAGCTGCAAACTGTTCTCAGCCGATCACAGTGGACGCGTGGTCTAAGGCATGAACTGTCTTCGTCCACTCGTAGGCTGGGACAGTGGATTCTAATCCCACTCAAGGCATAGAAGTCTGCATGCATTTATTCCGTTTGCTTTGCCTTCTGTGGCTTTGCTACGGGTTGATCACCCTCCAAGGAGTCATATCGACTGTCTAAGATTAAGAAATGTTGAGATAATATCCTCAACATCATTCAATGCCTGAAAGATCGTCGTGAAAACTGGTACGTGCACCATGATGTCTGAAGTCATCTCATTGGCATATTTCAGCAGTTCGGCCTATCAGTAATACCAACAATACACCCTCTCAAATATATCGTCCTATTAACATCATTACGCATATGAAGTCTTTTTTCTACTTGTCGCAATAAATACCCAGTTCATAGTGAAAGAAAATTAGGCGATTAATTTTTTCCCCGAAATTCTTTCTATAAATGGAATTACGATTTTACTGAATATACAAGCTTTCAGCAATGGAAATTTATTTTCAACAAGCGCCAACTAAAGCATAGATACTCTTCAGTGTCACCTGGTGAGTTTATCGGCAAACAGCAAGAATAAAGATTTATAATAATGACAGAATATGAGCAGGTTAAAGAAAGAATGGAAAACCTTTTTTTTATATTCCATATGCAAACATGAATATTATTGTTAGCTTATGGGCTATAATGTAAAGGAAAGCAGGTGTCTTACGTTCATCCCAGAATTTCTAGGTTTCGTGTATTACTCTGATTTCAGTTTCATGTTAGTGTTTGCTCCTATCTCAGGCAAAGTGGCTCAAAATACATAATTTGTGCCTGACCTCCTACTACTGCCTTACTGTTTGCGTGCTGTCAGCTTTTAGCAGTAACTCGCGAGATTTTAATTACGACCTGAGTCTGCATGAAACCACTTTTCCTGTAGAGAGAGATAGAAGGATTGTTGTAAATGGAAACAGAACGGACGAGAATTAAAAGGTGCGAGAAGGAAGCAGATAACACATTCACCGCAAATTAAATATCACAATTCAGCTTCTGTCATTCTGAACAGTTCTAATGGCAAAAGGTGGCAACTAGGTTCTCCCTTTTTCCTTATTGTAATGAATTACTGGTCATTACTCGTAATTCAGAGCTTCCACTATGAGCGCTAAGGCCAGAGCGTTATCCTTTCGTAGCAGCAGGATTTCTAAATGCTTTACGCAAAAACGACACAATTACTTACTGCAAATTTAGTATCAAGCGTAGGCCGATATTATAAATAGCGACATTACACGAGACACATAAAAACGTGTCATTTCTTGAACATGCATTTTACTTACAATTTATTGGAACGGTGCATTCCTTCTCTTTAGTACAATTCGGTACAAAAATAAACTATCATAAGTGAAATAGCGAATATGAACACATTTTTCACGACAGAAAATTACCGATGCTTCGGAGGAACCAGCTGCCTCCATGTTCAGGTCTATACTGGATATGGAGGACTGGGCTCCTACAAAACGTCAGTAACTTCCTACCAGACTATTTGTCATCATATTCAGAACATATTTTTCATTAGTAAAAAGTGAAGCTATCCCTGTAATAGGCCGTGGAGGCCCATAGGGTTGTGAGATATTGAGGTTCCCACATTTTCTACAAAATCGGCTCACAGATGGCGGTAAGGTGGTCAGCCTTATGCGCCGGCCGCCCTTTACCCCCAAGAATATTCCTGGTACTCATTTCTGTTAGAGGCTAAGTCGAACCTAGGACTATAGTAATAGGATATAGGATTAGGTAAACTGAAAAAAAAATCCAACTCATCGGGATATGATCCCGCGACCTTCCGGCTTGTAGCATAGTGCCTCAACAAACTATGCTACTGCGTGACCTATTTTTTTTTAGTTTAATATATATTTCATATGATGAATCACCTGAAATTCAAAACAAACGCAAGGCTAGGACAGAATGTTTAAGCTGTACCGTGACAACTCAACTTATATCAGCCCCTCGATTTCCTGCAGTCCCTTGAATTAATGTATATTTCTCATTTTTTAATTTCACGTATCAAGATAATTGGAAATGTGGGGAATACATAGAAACACTAACTCGGAAAATCCGAACGAACAATATAACTTCGTAAATCCAAACAAATACGGACTATTATATTGATTATTAAAGAAAAAGTTAAAAAATCGTATGTAGTACTTTCATTTGTTTGGGGCCCAGTTGCAAGTTCTTGTGATCAAAATAATGAAAACTCAGAACCCATAAAGTGTGGTGGCTTTTTGACCAGACGAGCGAACATCGTGTTCTCAAGAAAAACTATATTTACCCTACAGGCATATATATATTGAAGAATTATACATTGAAAGAATAATTTCTGGTTTGTATGGAGCATCAGAATTCCAGTATATGGAGTTTTACCTACTTCACTGGACTTGATATGCATCCATTTTTTAGAGAGGTGCAGTATCACACTGCATTTACCCATAGCAGCACAATATTTTATTTTAGCGGGACACACTGGCCGTTTGGTTATGAGTCAATTTCTTGTAAGGTGAGCCGTTATCCACACAATTGAAGACGTTTAATTTTAGCCTTATGTGACGTGAGTAGTAACAAACTTTCACGGACCCAAATTAAAATTCTCTCAGCCACATCAAATCAAGTTAATCAATATTACTTCAGAGACGAAGTACACGCATAGACAGGATATGTATTGTACGTATATTTCACAATAAACATGTGAGAAGGATATTCTGCTAAAATTTGCTTTTAAATGAACCCTAATATAATTTGGATTGTAACATTTCTCCCCAGCAGACGAAACGGTTATGCGGCTTCAGTGAGAGCAGTCTGACGACAAGAACTGACTGCTGTGTACAGTTCCATTATTACAAACATTAACGCGTTCGTTTGGACGTCAAAGTTATCTCCGAAATACTTTTAACGAGGCCCTCAGCAGATAGTGCCTTTTGTTGATTTTTAATGTTAGCTGTCATTTGCAGCCGCCAGGCAGATGGCAGTAATACGCGATGATAAGCGCTTCTATTTAACCTCGGTTTCAAAAGCCAGTGTTTTGAACTGGAATTTGGCGAAAATAATTGGTGAAATATCCGTGTATTCATATCCCTCCAATGTTACTGATTTAATTAGCATCTAGTATATGTTCGAGGTGGTCTGTATGTCCTTGTTGCTTTAATAATGTGGACTTTGAATACAAAACCTGTCTTATGGGATCAAATATTTAGATCGCTGAATCAGATTTGATATGTACCACGGTAGGAAGGAAAAGCGCGAACGCCAAGACAGAAATGAAGAAGAGAACAATACAAAAATTCATAAAATATATTAGAAATTAGCATTTTGTTCATAATACGCACTTAGAGAAGTTAAGGTGACCGATCAAGTAGAATGTATGAACAGCTAATTACCTGACACAATAACCAACGAACTGCAGCTGAAAATATATGTAAGTTTCTAAGTGGAGGAGTAACAAGCAAGCCTACTGTTCTACTGTTGGTCGAAAAAGGAACGATTAGAACATGCAACAAGAATAAACTGGAGGTAAAGGTAAGAAATAAAGGTAGAAATATTCCTATAACAGGCCGAGTAGGACCAAAGTTTGTGGGACTTCGAGGCTCCCACATTTTCCAGACAATCGGTTCACAGATGGCAATGAGTTTGTCAGCCTTACGCACAGGCCACCCTTTACACCCCAGGAAGGTTCCGGGTACTCATTTCTGTTACAAGCTGAGTCGAACAAGGGCATTAGTGCTGCTGGAAGGATTAGGTCAATTCAAAAATCCAATGGCCTCATCGAAAATCGAACTTGCGACATTCTGACGGCTAGTATGATGGTGCCTCAGCCAACTACGCTACCGCGTGCCCCCCCCAAAGTTAAAGCTAACAGTAATAACGAGAAGGTGCAGCAAGAAGACTCAGGATACCTGAGAAGGAAGTAGGGGAAGGGTGGAGCAATATCATAACAAGAAGAGTCTATTCCTAACCATTTAATTAAGTGAATGGACAAAATCTCCCTTAGGAGCCTAATGGTTGCTCAGCTGCTTGTGACATACACCACGTTTCAAACAACCGGACATTTGGGACAGGACCGCTACACAAATCTGTCCTGAATCAGGTGGGTCCAGTCCACTCTCTGAAGGCCAACTTATATAGTATCTTACATCTGGGAGGTGGTCTTCCAAGTGTTCCTGTCCTTCGCGGTACCCGTATGGGTATATATTCCTTGCGTCTCCCAAGTGTACTACATCCAACCCCCATCCCATCCTCGAATGGACCATGTTACATCGTGAAATTTCTGCAAGTGTTCTGTTACTTGCTCTCGTGCAGGGTGAAACATTTACGCTTTTCCTAATATTATGAGGATGGATAGATAGTGTGGAGAAGGATTTGAGGAACTCGGGTATAGTTAATTGGAAAACAGAGGTACAAGCAGAGGATGGTTGGAGAAAGATTTAGAGCAGGTCAAGACGCACAAAGGGTTGTAGTGCCAATAATAATAATAATCACTTATGAAGCTGGACCCTTCTTGAGAAGTCTCCAATTGTGCAGCGACTGAAGAACTTCCCACCACTTCAGGGAACCCGAATGTTCATTACCGTGATCACAAGAGCCCTCCATTGGTCTCTATCCTGAACCAGATCAATCCAATCCACACTATCCCATTCCATTTCTCCAAGATCTATTTTAATATTGTCCACCCAATACGCCTTGGTCTTCCCAGTGTTCTCTTTCCATCTGGCTTTCCACCAATATCCTATATACATTCCTCTTCTCCCCCATTCCTGCTACATGCCTTGCCCATCTCACCAAAGGCTCTGTTATGGTTCAAGGCTTTTTGTGATCTTTCATAACAAGCTTATTTTTATGGTGAGCAGTTGTTAGCCCCACGTCTAACTCCCCCCAACTGGAGGACCACCCTTTGTCAGCTGCCCGCGACCGCTTATGCAATATATTCACAGATTACAATTTCTGCCAGAACATGGCTCGGAAAACAATGAAATGAACACCTTTAATTCAGCTGGCATAATCATCAACCGAGCCGGCAGAAGGAATTTACCTACATCAGAGTAAAGGTATAGAAGAAAAAGTTCTTCTCATACTTCCTGTAGTTTTCAAATGTTGGTTTATAATTATTCCATGATTCCTCTAAAGTGTTATCTATAAAAAGCAGAAGTGACTGCGTTTTTGCTGATATGACAATATAACTATCTATGGCACTAGAGTCCTTTTGTTGGAACTTTGCCATTTTTACAGTTTCTTAATCTTATACACAGTCGGTAGGACACCTTGGACAGGGGGTCAGCCCATCACAAGGCCACTAGCTACACAGAACACAAGCACAGAAGAAACGCATACAGACATCCATGCCTTCATTGGGATTCAAACCCACGATCCCAGCATTCGAGCAAATGAAGACCGTGCGGTCACTGTGATCGGGCATGACATTATGTAGTACCTCAAAATCTGAAGAGGGAATAATGCTTACATGAAGTTAAGTTCACTTATATAATAGTTTCTGCCACATTCACAGGGAATGCTATGGACGCACTGTTCTGTCTGGTTTTTGTGAGTGAACACACGAGTCTCATGACACGTTATGGTGAAAATGAAAAATGGATAAAAATATCACGTCAGGAAATTTTTAGATGGAAGATGCCACAACGAAGAAGTGGATAGAAGGATATAATGATGGATGAAGAGGACCGGATGATATTGAATGGATTCAGTTGGCTCAGGATTGGCACACTTTTGTGAACGTAGCAATATACAGGGTTAGCCTAAAATAAATAGACACTTTCAACGTTTTGTAGCAAAAAAGTATTATTGATATAGCTAAAATATTTATAAGGAATTTAGTATATATCTTTAAGTCTGTATCACTAAGTTACAAATGTTCTATGTGTGAGACTTTTGTCATACGGCAGATATCAATACGGTAACCCAGTTCGTTCTGAACACCGCTCAACAGACCAAAGCATGGCACTGACAATTTGACCACCAAGAATTCCGATCTAACTCCCACTGATTTTGTCTTGTGGGGATATATCAAAGACAGAGTTTTTGTTCCTCCACTTCCTGTAAGTGTAAACGATCTAAAGCAACGCATCACAACTGTTACGTTTGTTGACGAGGACATGCACGAATTGGATTATCGTACTGATATCTGTCGTGTGACAATGGGCTCACACAGAGAACATTTGTAACTTAGTGATACAAACTTAAAGACATATACTGAAAACCCATGCAAGTATTTAGCTATATCAACAATACTTCGATTTCTATAAAACGTTGAAAGTGTCTATTTTTTATACTAACCCTATACTTTGGGGCTACATAGAAGAGAGGATTTCTTTGTCTGTAAAAAGCTTACAGGGACTCTGAATCCTGTGTTTACTCAACAAGCACAACTTAATCTCCGAAACCCCGTAATGCATAACAGATATCATGCTGGTTTTTTTTTAAAATTCGCTTAGTGGGGGGTGGAATCCAACTGGGTCCACTCGGCATGGTGGCCACTGATTGACCTATTGTAGCCTGCCCCGGGTGATTATGATAATGGAGAATTTGGTTGAATGAAGATTGGCAGGAGAAACCGAAGTACTGGGAGAAAACCCGCCCCAGCTCCTCTTTGTCCACCGCAAATCCCACTTGACCAGACCAGGGATTGAACACGGTCCGCTGCGATGGGAAACCAACGACTAACCGCTTGAGCTATGGCGCAGTCAATCATGCTGCTTGCATACATTAATTTACTACCCCACGTTCACACACATTAGAATTAAACAATTCATTTACAATGCATAGAGCTTCGTCTGAAGCCCACAAAATATTGTACAGTTTTAACTCAGACTACATGTCGCTTGGCTTGTTCTCTGCATGGTCTTACAGCCCGGTCTCATTGTGACAGACGTGGATGTACAATAGTAATTTGAATACAAGCTCAGATCTGGTCCATCTTCTCGAAAGCCTCTACTTTGTCCTTCCTAATCACGGGCCCACTTCCATTTCTCTGGAGAGAATGTCAAAAGCACAGACCACACGGTGTGTTTAAGTTCACGCAAGGTGTACCACTAAGTAACGGGGGGCGTTCACTAGAAGTTTTATGTTATATGAAAGTAAATATTTAACATGATTAGTGTTATGTCATGCGGCGGTGACGGAAGGGATCCACTGTTCAAACACAGGCCCGAGACGGGACGTAAAGCCTGGGTGTATTCATGGTGTTCCTCACTCATTGTAGGAGAGTACAGGGTATCAGGATGAAGGTATCTAAAATAAAAAATGCATATCTCTGAAACTGTCACACACGTATCCGGTTAATGTCATCGGAATGGAAAAATCTTAGTTATTTTTTCTTTCTCCATGCCCGGCTTACGCGCAAGCGCTGCCATATTCCTGCCACCATGTTAGGAATCACCTCGACAGAGAGATGGCTGCGAGATGGATCGGCGGAGATGAACCAATTGCTTGGCCTCCAAGGTCGCCAGATTTAATCCCGTGGTTATGTGAAGAACATTGTCTATCAGGTTAAGTTCAACGACCTGCAACATCTGAAAGCCCGCATAAGGGACGCTGTGGCTATGGTAACACCAAACATGCTTCAAGCCTGGATACTTGTTGTGCCACCAAGGGAGCCCACATTTAAATTTAATGAGAAAATTATAAATGCAGAAAGAAACTTTGATAGTTTCCTTTTGTAATGGTGTAACCCATTAATGTGTATAATATAACGATTTTATTTTTGATACCTTTCACCCGGACAGCCTATACTGCGGTAGTAATTTAAGAGCCCGAACTCTTTCCTTTAACATCCTAGACAAACCTGCATTCATAACCATATCATCTACTTCTTCAAGTTGCATAATCAGTGTAACTGAAGTGATATAAACAAGGAACATCTTCTGGGATGTGGCGCTATGTATATATTGTGTAAACCGACGTTTCAGAGAAACGTATCGCCTCCATCTTCAGGGTACTGACTGGCATTCAGTCTGCAGCCACCTGCTCACGCTGGTTCCTCGCTAGCGGATTTTTATACCCTGAAGATGGAGGCGATACGTTTCTCCTAAACGTCGGTATACACAATATCTACACGGCTCCACATCCCAGAAGACGGCATTCTTCATAGTCACCGCCTTGAAAACCTGAGATCTTACGAACTTTAGCTAAGCTAGCGTGCACACATGTTCACAAAGGTCAGACTGAATTGTGCAGTATTCTGAAAAAGAAGTCGACATTTAGTGACGTGGATAATAAAGCAGACTCCTAGAAACGAAAGATGAAAATATTCTTTGAATCTTTGAAAGGGGAATATTAAGAAATATTTTTGGCCCACTTAAGGAAAATGGCCTATAGAGATTGAGGTATAACGATTAACTTTACAAACTACGAGTAAATAATGAGTCAGGCATAGTAAAAATGAGCAATGTTGGGCGGTTTTCATGGCTGGGATAAGCTTTTGTAATGCAGGAACAGAATCCTTGTAGGAGGATAACTCTATATATCGTACAGCAGAGGATACTCGACGAGTAGATAGACCTGCTATTGTGTAGATAGATCCAGTTGGAGAAGATTTGAAGACAAAGGGTTTTAGAAATTTTAGACGAAAGTCACAGGATTTGAAAGTGTTGAGAAATCAGGGACTGTAGGGCCCGCAGGAAGAGAAGGGTAATGTTATGAGACTTCGCGCTTTCAGAGCGATTAACATTCATTTTCGACTTAACCGGTTAGGCAAGTACCGATTCTTTTTTTCAAAGCAGGAAACGTGGGTAATTTCTGCTACGTCGACATAGTGCAAGTGCAATAATTCTTTGATTGTTTGTTTCTTTTTCATGTAAACCGAAAGTTTATCATCGTATTTACAAAACGCATTACGAGCCGGTTGAGTCCAGTCTTCATCTTCATACATACTCAAACATCCATTTTTATGGTACTGTATTCTTCCTACTTTCTTGTGTACATTGTGCTTTCTGTTGTGTCTTTCTCCTGTGATTGCGTGTGTTATACTGCTCTCCTTTTATTCATAAGTCTATGGGAAATTCAAGCATACTTGCACCGATTTTTCTTCCTTAAGTTTGCTTATGCTGTACAAAGCATGACGTAACCTCATTCGTAGAGTAGATATTCCGAAGTAAAAAGTCAGTGAGTATTTATACGTTTACCTTATTTAACGACGCTGTTAATAACTAGACGTGTCGCATCGAAGGACTGAACATTGAACGATAAACTGGAAATGATGTAAGCAAATTTAAGATGCCCCACCAGGTGGGTCAGTGTCCAGCCGAGATTGGAACAAGGCAACTCGGGAATATAAGGCAGAATCGTTACTGTCTCAAGAAGCTTCCTGCATTTTACTGAGTGTATGGGGAACTATGCGATGAAAATATTTTCTTTAAAGATTAATAATTACTCATAAGAATGAAAATTTTCTCACACTTGACAACTTAAAATATGTGTTTCCTGCAACTAAAGGATTCTTGCAGACTTTGCACCTAATGCTACGTTATTAAACTTCAGCCAGTGAAGGAAATATCTGTTTGTTCCCTTTCTGTAGCAAAATGAAGAGAGCCCTGTTTGCGTGATAATGACAAGAGCTGTGCTCTCTGCAGATTCACGCTATTGAAGTTTGGATTTGTAAAAGCTTTCATCCGAAAATAATATATATGTTGAACCAGTCATTAATTCTAGCTTTGATTGCATACTGCAAACAGGGGCTGAAGCATACAACTAACAGGCGATGGACAGTGCTTTCATTAAAACAAAGTGCGAGTTTCAATGGCTTCCAAGTCTGATACACTGTAGAGCTGAAACACAATTAAAAAATCCTGGACATTACTTAGCAATCAGGTTCACGTAACAGTATCGATACAAAGTTGTGTTCGTTAGACATTCTTTTTCAATTCCTGTCGGTTTAAATTATATGCGATTTTCCTCGTCCTCTCCATATGAACACTGACACACGTGTTCTCTTTCGAAATACTTAGCTACTAAGATTGTTTACTTCTGGGCAGCGAGGCCATATAGTCTTACAGATCGAAGTTCTGATCCTGAAGATGGAAGTAGCATCTTTCTCCGAAACCCTCGAACACACACACAGAACTATGCGGAGTCTTAACCTAGAGCAACACCGTCTGCATCCTGAGCGCCGTGGAAACTCAGAATACACAGTATATCCTTAAAAGACTGAGTTAAATTTCACGACAATATTCTCACCAGGGACACGTAGCGGTAGCGTAGATAGTTGAAGCACTTTGTTACAAGCCGGAATGTCGCGGGTTCGAGTCCCAAGGAGGTGGAATTTTTTTCAATTTATTAATCCTTCCAGTCGCACTACGGCTCCGGGGTCGACTCAGCCTCTAACAGAAATGAGAACCAAGGATCTTCCTGGGTGGTAAAGGGCGGCCGGCGCGTAAGGTTGATAAACTCACCGCCGTCTGTGAGCCGACTGTCTAGAGAAAATGTGGGAGCCCCGACGTCTCACAACCCTATGGGCCTTCATAGCCTGTTAGAGTGATACATTTACTCTAGACAATATAACGCATGTAGATGAATGAACATCGTTAAATGTATGGCACTTAGTAAGTTAGGAATCATTTACACAATAAGAATTGTCTTCCATTCAAAACAATCTCCTCTAAATCAGAGCCAACGTGAATTCCTAATTTACTATCACGTCCATATAATGACGAAACTATAGTTTAAAGTATCGAAGTTACAACTTAAGTATCCCTAAAGTAGGGACAGCGGAAGTCTCTATGCACATATTTCTGTACACACTTCGTAACTGACAGGTTTAGTCCACTGATATATTGGGTTTTTGGACTTTATCCATCGTCCTGGTTTTTAAGATAACCAGGACAATCGATAAAGTCCAAAACCCCAATATATCAGTGTGTTATACACCATCGTCAGAATCCTATAGTAACTACTTGACAGGTTTAGATTTAGAATTTCGTGTTTTAATCCATCTACTGTGAGTGAGACTTTGCGTGATTTCCTCTCTCTTTCGTATGAAATATTTGGACGCAATTTCCAGAAAATATGTGACAGAGATCTTCAGCACTGTCGGAATTTGGCATTTAACAGTGCTGAAATTTCAGGTTGCATCACTGGAAAGTTAGTTACGTTTCTATTTTATTGGCATTTAATATCGCGGATGATTAACTTTCGTCACCATCTCCAGGTTCAAATATTCTTCGACAGCTCTGTGTTTGGAAGCACCTGTAGCTCTAGTTATTTCAACAGGAAAGAAAGTTCACATTTGCAAAACTTACACAGAACTGCTAATTTCTTATCTTATAAATCCCATTTTCAGTGCGTCTGGAAGGAAGAGGGGCGATACATTTCAAGTGGAACAATAACAGGAACGGGTGGATAAGAGACGAATGGAACTAGCTCAGGATAATATACAAGTATAAAAGCAGGATTCGGTTTCGTCACGTGTTGGGTGGTACGCGTGACGAAATGACGGGTTCTAGTTCGCATGATTCGATTTATTAGCACTTGGGTTATACACTCTTTCTTAATAACACTTAAATACATGGAACACGGCGCTATCGTTGATTTACTCACTTTCCAGTTCGCCGTTACGCATGCACTAAGAGTATGTGTTCACTAGTCATCTCCTAGCATCGTATCTCAACACGTCACATGATCGTTACCCACCACTGTTATGTGACGTCACCGCACGTTCATTAAACATGTCATATGATGGTCACCGACTGTTGTGTGACGTCACACCGCACGCGTTGCATAACAACGGTCCGTCCGCGGACATAGAAAACACTGTTCATATACTATTGGCCGCGTGTGTGTTGCGGGCGTTGTCTAGCAACGGGTCTATACGCTACAGTATTATCGGTGTTGAAGCCGTTTCGTGCTAACAGACACTCCGTGTCAATGCACATAGCTACTGGCGATGAACCGTGATGGAAAGAGGTCAACTGGAGAAGCGAGAGCGGTTTGGAAGGATAAAAATCCGATACATCCTATGAAAACAACTGTGAAGTTGGGTGAGAAGGAATGGAATCAAGTTCATGTCCGACGTGTGGCGGTTCGTATTAGCGGTATTTATGTTTAATTTTAAGAAGAGGAGACAGATTCTTATAACTGAAAGTGAATAAAATTGTGAAGAAAATAACGAGATTTGATAATATTGATGTTGAATATCCGTGTTCTACTACCTGACAGTCAGTTATGTTACTGATATAACAGATATAAAATGAGGGAAACAAATGCTTCATTTTATTTTGTTAGATCAATAGAGAAGCCATATTCTGAGCTGTTCGAAAGGAAAACAATCCGATTCTAACCACAACATCGACCGTGCACTTCAGTGCTGCAGGAATGCAGCTGACGCGAACGGCCTACAAAGAAAGAGAGAGGAGCCAATACAAATGGACGCAAGAAGAGGCCAACTAAGTCAAGAATGTCTCGTCGGCAGAACGTTCGAACAAGAAAACATAGGCCACGAAGAAAAACATGAAATCGATGGTAGTAGGAGCGGAACGTCGTTGGCAGAGGAAGAGCGAACATAGACTCTCTTCTTGACATGTCGGCTGA
This sequence comes from Cryptotermes secundus, assembly GCF_002891405.2. NCBI lineage: Eukaryota > Metazoa > Arthropoda > Insecta > Blattodea > Kalotermitidae > Cryptotermes > Cryptotermes secundus. The sequence goes on along the minus strand of NW_019727393.1, from coordinate 1,559,528 downwards.
CTGGGTTTCGTTGCGGAGAGAAGGAAAGACAAGAGCCGGGTTGCAGCACACGCCAGGCGCCTGTTTTCTCAAACATACACTGATGCTGTGTATTAAAGTCGTACAAGAGGATCCTTAAAGATGTATTTCTGTAAACTAATATGTCGTTGCTTCGGTCGCTTTCTCTTTATTTCATCCACGCTACTGGTGTTGAGTTCTCTAGCCTCCAAGAGTAATATCTTCTGTGATATGACGCCGTGCAATCTAATAGAAATTCACCGAAACGTAGGTAAAATTCCAACAGACTATATGATATGATATATTCTTCATGATCACAACTGCAAGACCTTCAGAACCAATTCCTTAATTCCTCTTTTCTTTCCTTTATTTTTCCTTTTCGTTACGTCTTTCGACGTAAATGCTTTTCTTCTGTTTTTATCCCATTCTCAATTCTTACCGGTGATTCCTGGTTTTGCTTTCCCGCGTTCTACTTCTCGTTTTTATCTTCCGTAATTACTGTCACGGCGACACTCCTAAGGTTCGAAAGAAGCAGGACGGGTCAATAGTTGGACCTTTACGTTATTTTCGTATTATAGATCCGGAGGAAACCAAAGCTCATTCCTAGAGTTTCAGGTTTCTACCGAGCTCAATCAAATAATAGGTAAAAACTGCGTATCAAAATAAATTTAAATACGTGTTATAGTCTCCTGACGCCATGTAAAGTGACAGAAGTTTATCAATGTTTCGGATGATGATACTGCCTCCATCTTCAGGGTACAAAACTGATAGTATCAAAGATGGAGGCAATATATCTCTCCAAACTGCCGGTAAATATCCCAAAGGCAAGATAAGGCCTATTTCCTGAGATTAAAACTTCAATTCTCATAATTTCTTTACCTGATTTGGGAATATTAATTTTGTAAGTGAATTTATGTAAGAGGTTATTTTCTGCATTTCCTGACATATTTAACAAATGGTTCGGCATATGAAAGAAAAATATGACATAATTTTCTCTCCTTATTATCATTCGTATGTAACAGATTTGTTTGGTAACCTATGTCACTACCAGCGAGCAGTCATTTCTGTGTGTGGAATTAAATAATTAAATGTAAGATGAATGAGAAGAAGAATAGCCATTTTTTGTATCTGCAGTAGAGAAACATCAAATTAATTGGAGAAAATTCACAAAGAACATATCTGGAAAAAAAAAAAGTATGTGCTCCGCTGGAGTAAAGTTTTATAGTTTCACTCTCTATATAAATAATATTGACGTATATCCTTCAGCCGTAAATGTGATATTATTATATATCATGTTACTTCAACCCTGCATACGTATAGGCTGGAAATAGGAAGTCAAATTTCTTATTATTTTGAGAGACACAAAATCTTAATGTGTTCAGTAACTTGCGCAACAATTGTGTTTGTGAGCGCTGAAATGATTATATTAACAGTATTTTATCCCCTCAATTAAATAATAACAAACAAGAACTTGTGAGGAAAATTATTTTACTCGTCTTCTCCATTACAAACTGACAAAACTTTGTTACATATGCGTCAGTTCACTAATGCCTCCTCGAGGACTACCGAGGTTTGCGAGCCCCAGTGACCCGGAAGGCTATGCTGGCGAGAGCGTAACTTCCTGTCAGAAAAGCTCATATCGACGAGATGTAGTCCCTGGTCCTCCATAGATTGGGAACTGGGCATGGGGCTGATGACTCCACCCAGAAAAATTTCGCTGTTAGGATAACCGCACAGACCAAGATCTCAGATAACATTTGGTGCGAGAGGTTGGAGAACAGCTATGGAGCAGGCCCATGGTGAAGGCCAAAACCCACAGAGGGTTGTAGCACCAGTAAAGAAGAAGAGGAAGTATCTGACTGATATGAGCGAGTCATGAAATATATTACTGAGAAGGTTCTAGTGCCATGATACATGCACGACGTTTTCTCACGATACATTCTAGCATTCAAGTAATATTAATGTTATTGCCTCGAAAACTTGAGAGGTTCAGTGTCGGTCTTACTGACTGGAAGGATTAATGAAGTACATCACTGAGATGGCGTTAGGTGGCTTTATATGAATATCAAGTTGTAAGACGAGCGGTATAGACGTTTCAACTTTATTAGCATGGGATACACGTGTAGACAGACCGACATATTGTCTGTCACACACACACACACTTGGGTGATGGAGGCTAATTATTAGACCCTGGAATTTTAACTTAATTTAATCAAGAGTGTTTTCTCTTGGGATATAACGCCGTGTAATCTGTTGAAAGACAATCGAAGTTTCGGAGGAACATGTCGTCTCCATCATCAGGATCGAAGAATGGACCAAATTTGCACGGGGGAAGACAGATAATTAGACGCGGGGAAGTGGGCGAAGCTGCATTCTGGGAACGACACAGAAAAACGCACTACAATTAAGGACCTCAGATAACACATATACACCATACAATCCTTCGCATTCTGTTGAGCACTATCATGTCCAAAAACACTGAGAGTACTCGATTCGAAATAATTTATACCTGCATATCCACAAATACAGATAGACACAGGAATATACAAATAAACGAAAGGAGTACTACCGTTTCGAACGTGACATTGTTTAGTCCGGTAAAATCTACCGACGTTTCGGAGGAACGTGCTACCTCGATTGTGTAAATCTGTACCAAATCACACGAAGTCACATCCCGCAAGATAACAACACACTCGCTCATTGCCGGGAGAGCCTCAGACTAACATAGCCCTATGTACATTCACGGCACTGCAATATTTTGAAGGTGCATAGCATAATGTAACATAACCATAATATCATTAATGTGACATTATCTGATTAGTCAATGTGCATTAGAAGATTCTGTCAAATTTTTGACATTACTCGTACTCGAAATATGGTAGGTTAAATGCTGAAAATAAGATTCCTACATAATAGATGCTTCTATTCATACTGATATTGCGTGTCACGCTAATATTTCGAAGATCCAATCTAAATTGTAATTAATTGTAGGATCTGACAGACACTATTCTCATTCACAGGACCGCAGACATTTTGCCGGTTGATTTATGAGCGAAATTCTACCTGTTACTAGTATTGACATTTTGTTTTATACTGAAATTCGTTTCCAAGTTACAGCAGTTGTTTAAAAAAAAGAGAGAGAGAGAAGGACCTGGCGGGTTGAGGAGTTGGAGGGGCTGTCAGATCGGCTACATTATAACCACGCGAAGTTGGGTGAACACGAAACCGCACTTCATCGCACCTTACAGCCTGGGCAAATACGGGAATGGGGGGCTTGGCACCTACGGTCGACGGCGATTTAATGAACCCTGGTATAAAGGCTCGAAAGAGCAATGGCCTACAGTCACGTGTTGGCTCGACGCGTTGCCAACTCTACACGTTCCACATATCAACACTGTTCCACTAGACATATTGGTAAACACCTTGAACGCGGGAAGCTTGCACTCTTCGGCGTCTGGATTTGATACGACAATGCAACATCCTTTTGTCCGAATCGGGCTTCCTACGTCTTATGCAAGCGGACCTAAGGAACATTGAATCGCGGTCAGACAGTAGTATGAGATGTCGTGACGTCGGCTTCACGTAAACCTCGGGTTATCTAAGCTGTACAGGAATAGTAATAAAATTAAACTTTAATGTGACTGCTGCATAAATCTCGCAACTTGGCCCCATCCTGCGCTAAATCAATATAGTCCATCACCTCAAGATTAATTTTAATATCATTCTCAAATTTATTACAAGGGCTAATAAATGGTATACTTAATTTTGCGTGCTAGCACTGAATTCATTTATACCCTCCCCTCACACGTGCTACATTTAATCTCCTTTGATTTGTTCAATCTAGTATCTTTAGGTGAAGAGAGAAAAATTATGAATATAGATAATATAAAGTGGTTTTGATCACACTCGTACTAGACAATTAGCATGCCACGCTGTTTAATGAGAGATAAATACTCATATGAGGGTTTATTTCAAGAAAACAAAATAGAAAGATGTTAACAGAACTGCACTGGCTTATGCCAGGTCCAAAAACAGCTTTTATCAACATGGTGAGGAACATTCGGTTTCCATAAGCAGGGAATTCCTCTGATAAGTGTGTAACTATGACTGATCAAAAAGAGACTGCGTAAAAACATGCGGTTAGTTGGACTGGTTCTTGGATTCTCAAGTTCATTAATGACGCTGTTTCAAACACACGTGCTGTATAGCGTGGGATGAACTGGACAGCTTAGCACGTTTGGTCAGTAGGAAAGGACTGGAAGGAAATGGTTGTGGCCTATTTTACGAATTATTCAGGCACTGCTTGGCGTGACTTAGGGTTTCCACGAAAACCTCAGCCATAGCAACTGGTATGCAAGTCCAGATCCGAACCTGCTACCTCTCGAACACAGGTATTTTACATGTTACAGCTGCAAATACACCATCTGCAGTTGTATGATTAATTACCTAATTATATGTGATAAGGTTTGCAAGAGACAACACACACGTACCGGGAGTGGATGCCGTTATAGGTTGCACTGATATGTGCTCTTGTAGGTGAAAATGCGGATATAAGTTTGGAGGATGAATATAATATTTATGAAAGGTTCAATTTATAAGGAAGAATTTTTTTTCCCTTGGCACTACAGCCCCAGTGGGCCTATGCCTACCTCCATGAATTTCTCCGATAAGGATGAAATTACTACCGAAAATTATCATTAGTTAAGGGCACGTGTTTCAGATAAGATTAAAATGCGAGAAACAAGGAAATAAATTAGCAGGTAATTAGGTAAGAATGAGAGTGATATGAAGGTAGCGGATAACTAAAGTAAATTTATTAAAATAGTGACAATGTTGAACTGATTAACAAAAGGGTCTTACCCCCTAGAAATTCTGTTATCACGGGGAAGATCCTACTATATTACACAGGCAACTTAATCAACTTAACTGAAGTAAAACTGATTTTTTTCAGTACATTCCGATGTTAAAAATTGTCGGTGTAATTTAGAGATAAATAAATATAAAATTGCACACCCTTCTGAACACTACATCATAAAGGTGTATATAAGAAGAGGTGGTAAATATGTAACAATCCTTACTTGCGTAGCTAGCTGGAAGCGAGACTTAAATTCATGTCCATATCTGCAGATAAAATCCCATGTACGTATACATGGTTAGATCATGGATCAGTCTGGAAAAAGTAGTGAAACAAAAAATCCATGAACCTGCTAAAAACCGAATTCTGACACCAAACAATTTACAGACTGAGCTATCCAGTTATTCTCTTGCTGTTACTTATATTATGAAACTATATATATTTTTTTTCCTCTGATTTTTCAGGTTCTTGGTAATTTTACAGACGGTAGGACGCCTTGGACCGGTGATTAGCACGTCGCAAGGCCTCTACCTAAACAGAGGACAACAAAACACAGAATAAACGCATACACACACCATACATCTATGACTTGTGTGGGATTCGAACCCACAGCCCCGGCTTCCGCGCGAGTGAAGACAGTTCATGCCTTAGACCGCGTCGGCTACCGACTATATATTTGCCAGCGGCAAATGACTGCTCTGCTCTGTAATTTAATACAGTTAATCTTCAGTCCGTAACGACCTATTTCAGGGGGTGTGATATTACCCTACCTGGTGAGCGCCACCACACACCACAGGGAGCGGAACAATGGCGGAAAGATAATGCGGAGGGGAAAACCGAATAAACTCGATATACCTGCTTCAGTGCAACTTCATCCACCACAAACCTCTTATGATGTATCCCGGGACTAGACTGAAGGTTTCACTTTGAGAAGCAAGCATTCAAGTGTTTTGAGTTACGGCACGGCCTACCCAACTAATTAACTACGTAACTCCATGGGACTAAGTCGTTCTTAAGAAGCCAAAAGTTACCCAGTCAAAAAATTCACAGCATTTTGTACGACCCGAAGATTCACTGCCACATTCACAGGAAATGACATCTGCCCATTATCCTGAGCCACATGAATCAATTCCACGTGTTCCACCATATTTCTTTAAAACTTATTTTAAGATCATGTTCCCATGTCTGTTCAGGTCTGTTCCGTGGTTCCTACTAAACTCTGTATACATTTGTGTTCTCTCCCATACATGCTAAATGTCCAGAACTTCTCTCGATTTTATCATCAAACTTGACGATATGTACCACACATGGCACGGTTTAGGTTATACAACACACATCTGTAACCAGTGGCACATTCTGTACTAAAACATGATTGACGGTACAACGTTTCTGGTTATGCTCACCCTCCGTCCCATCTAGGAGCGACACACACACACTGGTGACACTCAAACAGTTCTTTCATATGTCAGGTTCACGGTTTGGTAGCTGGGAGTGGAACAGGATACGGAGAAAGGACAAGTTTGCGGTCGGTTTGAGCTGCTATTGAGCGTGAGAACAACAAGCTGTCACGCGATGGTCACTGCCTCTCCATCACGCCATGTCATCCGGTGTCCATGATCGTAAAGCAGATTCCTTTATTGCTTCTTGATGCATGCTGCTTATATACAGTAGGAAAAACTTTCCTTCAGCCGCAAATAACATAGAAGTAACATAAGAAATACATGGCCCTTGAACCTGAACTTTACCCTTCAACAGTAGGTATTCAGCTCCGTTTTGTTATGGTATCAAAACTGTTAAAACGTGAAGTTCAGCCACACGCAATCTTTAAGTTTAAAGTTTAAAATGTTTTTACTGGTGTTGCTATCAGGGAAAAGTCTGGAATGCAATTTCTTGTCCATTAGTTACTTAAAATACATTATTCAGTGTTATTCCTGTCACAGATAATACGGGGCCTTCAGATTACACAATCTTCTGGCTTTGATTACATTACGCAGTGTAAAAGGAACACGTGAATATATATGGACAAATACCGTCTTAAGTGCAACAATTTTATTGTAGTTTTTACTTCTTTTTCCTCCTCCACACTACATGTTTCGGCCCTAAATGGCCATCATCAGGTGTGTATCACTCACGTAGCTGTTACACTGCTTGTTAAAATTTAAAATCACCAGTCTTTCTAATTGTATAAAATCTTTGTTAATCTACACGCGTCGATTTGATTTTTAGTTTATTAAAGATAAGCAGCGACACATACAGAGAGCGCCTACACTGAACAACACATGAACAACGATAAAAACAAGAAGTGGCCGCTGCAGCACCGTAGATATAGGGCATGTACCCTGAAAAAATTTTAACTAAAAAATTTGAAAAAGAAAGAACAGAGATCTTATAGACATTTTAACTTGAATTAAAGTTTAAAAAGTGCTAATTTAAAAATCAAATCGACGCGTGTAGATTAACAAAGATTTTATACAATTAGAAAGACTGGTAATTTTAAATTTTAACAAGCAGTGTAACAGCTACGTGAGTGATACACACCTGATGATGGCCATTTAGGGCCGAAACATGTAGTGTGGAGGAGGAAAAAGAAGTAAAAACTACAATAAAATTGTTGCACTTAAGACGGTATTTGTCCATATATATTGTGTGAGTGTAACAGGATGCTGAAATATAATATTGTGAACACGTGAAGTTACTTGTGTTTAATTAAGCATCGCGCTATGTAAAGTTAGTGGGGAGTAGTGGATTGGCTCGACGAAAACTCAACCTCGCCACTTGAATTGTCAGCTTCATGCCCCAGCCGCTTTAGGCCCAGGGAAATTGTGTCTAGCACTCATCATCTTGGATGCTACGTGTGCCCCAGAACAGGTCTGGACGCTGTTGAGAAGAGAAAGGTTTCTCTACACTGCCAGGAATTCAACCATGATTCCGCGGCTGTCTAACCCGTAGTTTGGTCAATATAACGACTGAACCATCCAAGTTCAATTGCTAGAGAAATTAGCTTGTGTGAAAAAACAATAATATCGATTAGAGTATTCTCAAGAACGCCACATGAATTCAGTCAGCATTACCGATCAGCTCACAGAGTTAGGGGCCCATACACGTATGAGTCAGGCTCGCAAGTCCGACTCGGCTCGAGTTCCAATGAGCGAAACTCGTCCGTGTGTGGGTCGCCACGCTCATACGTGTGTGGTGAAATTAATTCGAGCCTGGCTCCTCGCCGAGACGGACTCACGAGCCAGACTTGTGCGTGTATGGACCGCCTTAGTCCGGCTAGATCTCCCCACATGAGTTGGGGGGCGAGTCACGTAACGCTTGTTTACCAACCCTAGACTGGTCGACCTTGCCGTTCTCGAAATAGTCTCACGCCTTGCTCTCATTTTGCCACGGAATTGGAAGACGCATGTCAAAAGTATGCTTCTTGTGTTTGTTGGAGATGGCGGTCAGCTCCACGTTATATTCTAAATTCCGTTCAGTTGAATGTCACCACGGTCGGTGAGCCCTTACAGTAAGGTTTCAACTCGTAAATAAGTCTGTATTGTACAGGAGAACACAACACGAAAAGGATGATTTTATCCCCTTTTATATAGAAAGGCAAACCTGGATTCTTTCGTCAAAAACATTTTATAACTTGGGGCACCAGGTGTTCTCGTGGAACATGGAAGCAGCGTAATTCAAGAGGTTTGGTAATGGAAGTGGTTCTCATATGAATGTACTCACATATCGGGTTTGTGATAACACTGCTCGTCATTTCTTGAGTTTTACTATTTACACAGATGAGGGTATGGGTTATGTTTCCAAAATATTCCTGCTTGGTCAGCTGTAGCTACCTTTTGGATAACAACCGTATACGACTTGTGCCGATCACATTGGCCGCTCGGTCTAATGCATGAATCTTGGTTCGAACGAAATCTGGGAACATGGGTTCGAATCCCATTCATGGATGTCGGTGTGAGTTTATTTTGTGCTTCTGTTGTTCTGTGTGTAGGTAACGGCATTACGACGAACTGATCCCCCGTCCAAGGTGTCGTACCGACTGTGTGTTAGATCAAGGAACTGAAAAAGCGGTCAGCTCCAACAAAGGACTGTAGGGCCACAGACAGACAGTATACGACTTGCGTCAACCAGAAAAGCCTTTTCTTTTTTTACTATGCAGTGTCTGACGGTGAGCTCTTCCAGAGCGTCTGCTTAATTACATTATCTGCCTATCTACATTCACACACACATATGTTGCTCTGTTTAACTGTCCTTTTCTGTGGTAAAGTAGTATTCTCGTAAGAAAATTCTCTAATTGAAGAATGCCGTGTTCTGGGATATGGTGCCGTGCAGATATTGTGTGAACCGACGTTTCGGAGGAACGTATCACCTTTTCCGAAACGTCGGTTCACACAAGATCTACTAAACACGGTATACTATCATTTTATTTCCTAAAATCCAGTTTCTTTTCATCTTTATGCACAGGTCTCCGAAATGACTTCTGAATGCTTTCCGACTACAATTTTTTCTTTCCTTGCCACTACAGCCCCACTGGGCCTAGGCCCACCTCCATGAACTCCGTTCACTTCGATTTTTCTAGATCTTACACATATGGTAGGACTCCTTGGGCGGGTGATCAGCTCGTCCCAAGGCCTCTACCTGTAGACAAACACAGAAAAACGCACACAAACTTCCATGCCCTGAGTGGGATTCGAACCCACGATCCCGGCTTCCGAGCGAGCGAAGACAGTACATGCCTCAGACCGCTCGGCTACCGTGACCGGCTTCCGACTACAATACTGCACGCATACTCCATGTGCACTTTATACAAATTACATATATCCTCGTCACAAATGTCTCCTCCCTCCTGCTACTTGAGAATAAGAGAACCGCTGTATTAAGGGGTAGATCAGTCGGTATATGACAGATTACACGCTGACCGGAATGGGGTCTATTCCCAGCAGAGGCAAAAGATTTTTCTCTTTTCCACAGCGTCTAGACCGGCTCTGGAGCCCATCCAGCCTGTCCCATGGGCACCGGATACTCTTTCCTTGGCCGTAAAGCTGTCAGGGCGTGAAGCTTCTCACCGCCATCAAGTGCTGAGGTCAAAAAGTAGAGTTACACCTCCACATACCCATAATTCTGCATGGCGTGATGCTTAATTCATTAAGCACAGAGACAAACTGAGCGTTTCTTTACTGTCTTCCGGAATAGGGCACCGTATGGTGTAGCAAATATCTTTTTCTGGTTCCTCCATCTTCGCTGTAGAACCGTCCTAATGAATGAATGAATGTATGAGGGGTAGGCCTTCTCGGCCCTTGCACCGCGACTTACAGTGGTCTATTGTGCTTTAGGACCGTCCTAAAGTTAAAGCTGTAGGCTGATAGAGAAAAAAATTGGTACGAATCTACCAGATTGTACTATGTTACGTCACAGATGGCGGTAGTCACTGACACACAATAAATTCACTTAGACCCTGAAACGTGACACGCTTTATGAGCCAAAATGGGGGGGGGAAGAAGCGCAGCAAGAACATATTGTGACGAATATGACCATCGCTAGACAACGGTTCAGTAATAAAAATTTCCGCGGCAACGAAAAGCCGAAATATTTAATTGCTAGTCAACGGCTCGCCAAAAACACGTTTCGGAGCAGCGCATGAAACAGAGAATAACAAAGGAACCGTTTGAGATAGTGATTTATATTCGGTTCGCTTGGAAGTTAGTTTACTCCAGGAGGTTTTAGTAGCAAATGGTTCTTCATTCGACTTTCGAGAGTGAGGGTTTTTCTTTCGTCACAGTGGAAGAGAAGACACGTGTAGTCCAGTAATGAGCTGAACTAGTCTTAGGCATCCATTGATTGGGAGCTGTTATTAATTGGTTCTAATTACAATCGAAGTGCCAATAAATGCAATCATCCAAACCAGAATCCGTCCTAATCAGCCACTCAAACCGCTCATATGTGACAGTATTAACAGCTTTACACAGAGTTCTATTGTGATGGGTACTATCCTCTGGAATATGATGCCATATAATCTGACAGAAGTTTACAGACGTTTCGGAGGAACGTGCTTCCTTAATCATCAAAGTAAAATAGTAAGCTGTGCGTGAAGAAAAATGGTTCAAATATGAGCCAGGGTGGATTCCGTGTGCCAGCCAGTAGGCTTAAGGCAAGTTATGAATTAAGGCCCTGAAATGGCCTATCTCTCTGCGACTTTTACCAGCACTCGGCTTAATCTCCTATCCTGAATACTGAGGCAGCACTATCTTCAGAGAAAACCGCAAACATATACAAGACTACATGGCGTCACCTCCCAGGAGATAGTCACCGCTATGAGGTATGAGAGCCTCAACTCCAAAAGAGCTGTAATAATTGATGTGACGCCTTCCTCTCAGCACTGCATTCGCAAAGCAATAAAGCTGCATCCCCGAATGGTGCAACTCACCGGTGCTGCCCTCGTACGGTCTCCGTGACTTACGCTTGCGCACGCGCAGCAGTATCCTACACGATTCATGAGGTCACCATCTTCCAAATTATAGACCATGGAAACACCGACAGTAACTTCACTGCGTGGTGATAACGTAAGGCGAGGCACAAATTCATTTTTTTACATGTGTCTGTGTGTGCGTGAAAGTACACGCGCTAACCAACGGTTTGATATTCTCGTGATGAATGTTAGTGGCCGATATGCTGTTATTTGTGGCGTGCATCCTCACACAGGCAGTTTGATGCATCGAACGAGAGGATTACACCTCCACACATTTTTATTTTTCGAAGCCGCTGTAATCACACGTTTGGCTCTTGATGGACAATAAAGCGTAGAATGTATTACTTATCTCTTCGATCGAATATTGAAAATGTTTTTAAGAATGTATGTTTCCTTGTCTTTATGCCGGTGTGTTTCCCCTGATGAGAAATTGGGCAAGCTCCTAAACTGGTAAATATATAAAGACGCTTGAAACATAACAAACGATTTCATCATCCATAAGTTTCTTGTGGAACGCAAATTCACAGGAGATTCAAAACGAAATTTATTTCATTACATTAATATTTGTTTGAAATCGTCTCTAATCGAACAAATAAAACTGCGGAAAAGTTTAGTTAAAATTAAGAGCACTATCGTCTGGGAGATGACGCCGTAGGAGGAAAATATTGTTTCCGTCTTCGGGGCCAAAAGAAAACAAACAAGCAAACAGAAAGCTGGTTGCTGCCCAATTTCTAAGCTTCGTCTTCTAAGCTGAAGATGGGGATAGTACGTTTCTCCGAAACGTCGACAAACTTATACCAGATTACGTGTTGTCTATCGCAGAAAGCAACACTCATCAGAGCCACGGCAGTAGGAGCCTCATGTGTAACACTCCATAGAGTCTTCATTGCCTCCAGCATACAGAAAGTCACATACGTCCAGCAATACAACGCACGCAGCCACATAAGACACAATATATACACAATTAAAATATAAGAAGAACGACTCCCATAGCGGATGAATGGCATTACACACGAGTTTGATATACGGCATGTAAGATGATAGATCTTAACAAGTTTCAATATATAAATTTTATTATTGAACAACGACGAACACACATTTTATATCATTTTATAAATGGACAATTGAAGGCAGGCAGTGCAATGGTTTAACGTGATTGATACACCTGAGGATGGCAGAATGATGCCGAAACATGTAGTGTGAAGTGACAAGTGAAATTGTATGCACTAAAAGACGGTTAATGTATACACATTATGGATATAGAAATGTAATGCTATTCCTATTACCTATCTAAGATAATTAGAATGAGAGCTAATAATTATTACGTGTCGAGTTACGAAATTATAAACCTACGCAACAAATAACCGGCACACAAACAAATTCCGGATCTGTATAACAAAAGAAATAACTTACAACATTAGAGTCTTTACATCAGAATACGATCTATGTTTTGTACCACTGTCTAATTATTCGTGCATTTTAAGAAAATGGACCCATCCAGTCCTACAAATCTAACGTTGCTAATGCAAGTTTTAAATCCAACACTGAAATGCAGTTGAATTTATGGGTTACCATGGCGGATTCATGGCAGGTGGCATTATCGTAGAATATTGGTTGGCTAAGTATTTCCTATATCGTTCATCTCTATAAATATATAAATAATAATATTTATAGCAATAAGTAGAATAGTGGTAGTATTAGTAGGCCCAGTAGAAGTACCGTTTTTGAGAACAAGAGTGAGTAAAATACATATTTACACCGCTCTTTTCCAACCCGCCTATGTAATATCAGCTCAGTCGGAATGGCGCTATCTCTGCTGCACCTATTTCTACCTTAGGAGAGTGCATGATGATCACTGCAAGTTGTCCTCACGGATCGGTATAGGTACGGGAAACTAGCTGGGTCGGTTTGAATGAGACTCAGGGTAGCGGTATTCTGGGAGTTGATCCAACTTGATGTTTATTCTTTATTGTTCTCCAAACCACACTGTTAATTTGTTGTACGTTAATGCTTACTATTACAACATATTACTTGATCTGCAAACTGTGTCTCGGAGCGTGCAAGGGTCACGTCTCTACACTTCAGAATATGGAGAAAGACTCTTTTTGTGGAAATGGCTTGCACACCCCACGCTGGGAATTAGAAAAATTCGAATTCTCCACGGTGCGGACATATACATGTCATTCCATCTCCCGTAGAGAAGTTTGAAAGAGGCAAGTCATAATGGCCCTTGAATGGGCCCCATTCGCAGGCAATTATAACGAGTTTTGACCTGGCTTTTTCACTGATATTTCCAAATAAAAGAGCGGGTAGGATTGATCAGGGTCAATTGTCATCAAGTTTGTAAATGTTGACTTGAATACAGGATATCCTAGGAGGAAAGATCAATATTCTGGAAGGTCTCAGTATCTGCCTTCCTAAGCAAAAAGGAAAAGGTATATGTACACGAGACCTATTCCGAACGATTTCCGATATGGAGTCATTTCAGTGTACAAATCCAAAACTGTTGATAAGAAAGAGATATTACGTACTGTTTCTACTACCGACATGTATTGTTCAAGTGACCAAGTCGGTGCAGTTTACCTAGTAAAATACATTTTCGAAAATTCCACTGTCAAAATCAGTGCACTTTGCAACTTGTGTGAGGACATGGCGTGTTGCTAGTCCTAGTGCATTTTGACGTTCCTTTAAGAGGGCGATAACATGAAATACCTTTACTTGTGAAATCTTTCGGAATACAACACATGGAAATATACACTTTTTGCCTACAATGGCCGATACTATGACCTCCCAGAATAATGACGTTTCCTCCTGGGACATTCTGTATAGTATTTCATGCAGATTTGTATCCATGGCGCTGTTCTCTGTCCCTTATAAATTTCAAGCACCTAGCTCCAATGTTTGATTGATAAAAATTAAACTGAGGGTTAAATATAAAGTTCATACATAAGTGACTGTTATTTGACAATCCACAGAGAGAGAAAGAGAGAGAGATCGGAACAACAGTTTAATATTTTTCGAACGTCTATTAACGTACACCACTTCGGAAAACTAGAATATATATATATATATTTTACTGCTTGNCCCGGGATCGAACCCGGGCCGCCGCGGTGGGAAGCCAGCAACTAACCGCTTGAGCTATGGCGAGGCAAAAACTAGAATAAGTGCAGAGGATCTAATTTATTCGTGCGGCATCCAAGTTCTTTCATTTGATTTTGACAAATAAAAACGGCTGGACTGGTCTCTAACGCATAACACTCGTAGCAGATCTCGTGAACATCTGTCAGTCGGATAAAAGTGGACCTAATACACATGCGAAAACACACAGAGAGCGCATGGCCATCTCAAAAATATTTTTAATTTGCTTACGGCAGGAAGGTATGCTGAAAACAGTTAAGTCCGCACTGAACTCTCGCTAGTGGGGCTGTACGTAACCTATCCGTAACCTAAGGTTAACCTATTCTAGATGAAACACAAATAACAGACTTCTCGCATTTGAAGTCCTCACGACCGTCAGCGGGAAAAATGCTGCCTTCAGGGATGTAACGCCGTGTAGTCCGATAAAAATTTACCCACTTTCTTCAGGCACTTACTGCCTTTATCTTTAGGGAAAAACAGTAAATCGAGGATGGAAAGCACGGGTACAGCCACTACAGGGTCTTGACGCTTTCACCATACTACTAATTTTCACTGGTTTGCTCACGAGCCATATCCGCACCACTCATTTATACTTTCGGCTTATTCTTCTACCCTGAAGATGGAAGCATCAGCTTCATGTTCCTCCGAATTCAATTAAATTTATATCAGACTACATGGCGTCACATTCTAGAAGACAGAAATCTTCATTATCACAATTGCTTGAGCGACTGAAGTTCTTAAAACATGAATGACACATGTGCCGGAAACTGGGAGAGCTTACTCAGGCATTCAGCGTAAAGGCAGTGAGTAACACGGGACTCTGTTACACAGAATTCGCAACGTAAATACACTTTAGGAAAACATGAAACTAGCCTGCCCCTCTTACTGAATTATTCAGAATCCTCAAATTGGGAACCTACAACGACCTCGCATATCCATCTGTAATAACCATTTTACTTATCCTCAACAGAAACTCCTATTTGTTTCCGCCAGATCGAATTTGCCGAATGGGAAGACAGACGTGCTTCCCTACAGATTCTTGTCTGCGCTAGGGGGAATATAATTCAATCAACTCTACTCTATAATTCCAGCAAGAAAATTGGTTTTTCGTGTCATATCGATTTCTAGAGAGCCGGAAGGTCGGATGGCAATCACAAAGCAGTTACATTTAGTCTCATGGATGATTCAATTAGAAGAAATATTTCTCAGAATGGTCAGCATTTATGTAGGAGTGCGCTGGTTGTTGTACAGCTCGCGTATCAAGGTATTCTTAACTTCCGTGTTATGAACATGATGTGTTTCTGGACGACCGCCTCTGTGGTCTTGTGGTTAGAGTTTCTGACTACAGATCGAGATTTTTTCTGATAAGTAGTGGGTCTGGAATGGGGGTTCACTCAGCATCGTGATGATAACTGAGGAGCTATTTCAAGGAAATAGCGGCTCCGGTCTACAAAACAGAGATTAACGGCCGTGGTGATTCGTTGCGCTGACCACGAAACACCCCCTTTCCGCTAAAGTTGGAATTAACTTCGCCGACAAGCTGCGGTCGCTCGGTCGGTATAATTCGTTTGCGGACTAAAACCACGGAGTTTTTTTTTTTTGCTTGATGTCTTTCAGTACAGTCTTCCCTGAACGAAGAATAATTACAGAAAATGTACTTATATGTAGATTTTCTGTGACACAAAATATACCTATGATAATAAAATGAACTGCATGGAAATCCTAATTTCTTCTAGTTGCGTAATTAAGAGACTTACTTAATGCAAAAATTAAATGTGTAATAGATTCTGTATCTTTAGTAAACTTTGAAAACTATATGAACATACCAGTCCAGTTCACCCTCTGAAGTGACACACGCTTAAGTGCAATGCAAGAAGAAAACACTGAATTATTGTTACTCCACGAACTGACACAAAGGGACATAACCTTTCTTTTGGAACTAATTGTCATTCACCCTTCAAGGAGTTCTCAGCCATTTTGGGGGCATATTACTCGCCCTCTGAACACTATGTCAAAGGGCTCTAACCCGAATCTGATAAATCTAGTCGTCTATCTCTAATTCTATTGCTTTAAAATCAATTTTAATACTGTAATGTGTATGAGTGACTACTGGCAGGATTTGGATTGGTGATTGGATCTATTGAACACTCGCAGATTGTAACTACAAGTAATTACAAAGCTCTTGTTAATATCCACTCTTTACAGTTCACCACAGCACACGATGAGGCTACACAGTCTGCTTTCACGAGTCGTTTCCCGGTAAGGGATCCCAGCAATGGAGATGCTTCAACTTCTACTCACGTCGGTACTCTGAGGCGAATATCCCACAACTGCACTCTCGATCTAATCAACTAACTCCCAGGCTGGAGGCTATCTCGCACCAACCTCCTAGTGTTAGCTTCACACACTGACTTGTAACTCACTAACTTCTAAACTTATCTCGGTTATAACACCTCGTCACGGAGCGCGTAGAAAACACCGTTTCCATCAGTACCTCTATTGTTGCGTGTGAACTCGTTGCCGTGGAGACCTGTTTGTTTCGCGGTCACTACATAGTAACGGGTTTACACGCTGCAATATTATCCTTCCATTTATAACCAGATCTCCCTAGAGGTCTCTTCCCTTCAGGTTAGCCGATTTATCGTCCAGGAATAGAGGATTTAAATCTCCCGCTACCATGGCACCAGTGGCCGGTTATAAATTGCACTAAAGCTATTTATATTTTAAACAGTGTGACGTTAAGCCTGTTGAGGCCAGGACGACCCAGATTAAGGCTTGCTAATGGAGAGTACATCGTTTTATATCCTAAACAGTTTATCGTTTCCTAGTAACAAGTACAAGGACGATGGGAGAAAAAGAGAAGACAGACGGAGTTTCTTATTATTGATTATATTTCTGATGATTAACATACGGAACTCATAACGGGAGGAGAAATATTTCAGAGTTAAAAACTATTGGTATGGCAAACAGCTATGGGGTTACACAAAACCATCAAACATAAAAATAATTACAATTTTCCAATCTAAAGTCTTGTGATTAATAACCAACGCACCTTGATATGTCTCCAAATTTACACTCCATAAAAATCTGAAAATCCCATTTGTCACAGAAGAAATACTTAGATTGTAACACTCTACCATGAAAGCATACTCGGACACAATAACAGACCAGTTGCAGAAATTAGCAACCCACCACATGTAAGAGGATTAAGGAGGCAGTGACCGTCTGACCTACCAAAACCCCCAAATGACGAAGATTGAAACCATCACCACTCCTCTACAGGGCCTGTCAGAGTATCAAGAGTAGATGACTTCTCTACTCAAGACACCCACTTAGAACAAATTTACTTATTACTCCATATTATCAAGAGCAGATCGTAAATACGCAATTTATATGTTAATAGAAACTACCGAACCGCGACATGGGTTGCACACTCATATGGGGTGGGGATACACAGCAGCACAGTCGAATCAGAAGATCTGTACCGCAGAATTTAAGGCAGTGGCTTGGGGGTATGTAATGGGACAATGACATAATTTCCCCGAGAGCAGCAAGTGCATAATTTATGGGGAACCGTGCGAAGTTACACAGACGTCTTTGTCTGAAACCACTTACATACTGCAAGCAGCGGGAATGAAATGGAACCAAATCACCATGTCCGACAGGTGACAGCATTAATGTAAAGTGGTTTCATATAAATATGTAATATAAATAACGTAAACGTACGTTTCAACTTTAGTAACTGTGAAATGTCGGAGTGGAATCCTTGTGCTTTTCTGATCTTCTAGTTAGACTTAAGGCATAGTAACTGAATATGGGCAATGCTTGCTTAGTTAGTTAGTTATTGGAGAGGGTGGGTTTCCCCATGCACTTAGACCAGTATTGGTCCATTGTGCTTCCCTCTATGATATTCTACCACTCTCCATACCCTACCGATATTGGTGCGTACCATCAGCCCCGACCGAGCCAGCGAGTTCGGCCTCTACTGGCTTGGCGGTATCTATAATGCTTCCCCACTCTATCAGAGGCGTAAGAGACTACTGTTGGGCGGGAAATGTCCTTGAATTTGGCTCAGTGACCTCCTTTGGAGATATGTGGTTTTTTTTTACGTGCCGTAAAGCTATGACACGGGGCCCACGGCTTAAAGTCCCTCCAGGAGGACTTGTTCCCTGAATTTTTCCGCCCTTAATAATTCCACGACCTCCGCCGGGTTTCAACCCGCGTACCACGAGTCATGAGGTGGTAACGTTACCTCTAGACTACGGAGGCCGCTGCAATGCTTGCTTACATCACTTCAGAATCTATACTGAAGATGAAATAATAGCAATCATGCGCAACATATAGCAGTTAGAAACTCCATTTATTTGGTAAAATATGCCTTACGTGTTTCACCACAATAAGGCTTACGTATTAATGGAAAGACGGCTTAATACAAATTAACGTAAAATATTGCGGTTTGGAGAAAGGAAAGGAATTAGGCGGTGGGAAGAAGACTTCGTGTGTTTTAAAGTGAAAGTGGGGCAGTTACAAATCCGTTGCCAGGATACGGCTATTGAAGACTAAGAACCCTAGTTCGTGTGTAACGGCGAACTGTAAAGTGTGTAGATAAGCGATAGCGCTATAACAGCCTGTAGTTCCGAGTAGTGTGTAAAAGCTGTCAATAAAAATCCAATCATCCAATCCAGAACCCGTCTAAAAGCCACGCAAACCCCCCCACATATCACAATATATAAAACCAGCGCATGTATCTTTACGTGTGCGACGTAGAGCTCCGAACAAAATTTAAGCACACGAATGAGAATGTATAATTTTATCTTTGATTTAAACAATAAGGCCTCTCTGTCTTCCCATTGAAAAGTCAAGACATGTTTTCGAGAACTGGGTGCTGACGGCTTTGAACCTGAAAGGCAGCTAGAAGCACTAGAACGCATAATTAACATTCTGGCCCCATAAATGATGGGACAGCTATTGGCCAGATGAGCGACTATTAGTTCCTCAAGTACACCTCGTCAGTAAAAAATAAGGATGTTATCGAAGTACAATGTGGACGAAAAAGCAACGCGAAGCATATGCATGTGAAATACTGTAAAGAAAAGGAGACAAACTAGCTTATATAATTATGTAAGTTTTGAGGTTTTCACGGCGATGATTATGAAGAAAGTCGTCTTTTGGGATCTGGCGCCTTGTATTCTTGGTTTTAACCGACGTTTCGGAGGAGCAGCTACTGCTCTCTGTATTCGCAAGCAACTCAACTGCCCTGAAGATGGAGGCGATATATTCCTCCGAAACGTCGGTTAAAAGCAAGAATACACGGCGCCAGATCCCAGAAGACGACTTTCTTCATAGGTTATATAATTATTTACAATTGGAATATTCCTTACGGAGACTACTTTAAAATTTAAAATTCGATGCAACAGATAGCAAGGTCATTCATCTCTATTGTTCTTATCGTTCTTGTTCGACAATGCACAGAAGATTGCCAAACAGTACGCGACACAGCTGTCTGTTCCTGAAACCTAGATGTGCAGCTGGCATGTTTACATTCACATGATGCGTGGGAAATTTAATTACTCCTTTTGTGAGTGGGTGTGTGTGTGTGGGGGGGGGTGCTTTATGACGCTGTCAGCAACTAGCAGAATGATGGATGTATGATGAACTGGAAAGAATTTCAAAGGGATCAGTGATGACTGAACTGTCATAATGTACCGGCATTAACCTGAGCCAGGAAAGACACTGCCCTGGCTCAAGATTCTCAATGTCTACAGCTCTTTGGTGACCTAACATGTGACAGTAAATTGGTACAATATTCTCTTCGCTGCTTCCAGTATTTTGGTATCCCTTTTCATAAGTATCCTCACCTCGAAAAAGATGATTTTTATCTATATAATTATATATTTTGTAAGAGGTAAAACTGTCCCTAAGTACCACGCCATAAAGACGAATGTGAAGAGGAGGTATAGATCCACAGTTCTTAATCTTGGCACTAGATGGAGGTGTGGTAAGCCTAAACCCTAACAAAGAGCCACCGATACATACTGTACGTATAGGAGGTTGAGTGAGCCACAGAGCCGATCTTGGCTATAGTGTCCAGTGGCATCTCCCTCGTGGGCCAAAAATTAATCAAATTTTCATAAGCAGCCCGCGGCCAGCCACTCTGAATCCGATTTCTTCCGTAAACGCCGGGGACCAATTTCACATAAACAGAGCACAGGAGGTAAAATTGTAATACAGTGTGTTTTAATTTCTAGGCTTTTTAGAGAGTAGATGGCAAAAATTTCTTTCTCAAAAGAATGGTAGCAAACGTCCCCCAAATTTACTCGCTCTTATTTCCTTCGTGACTACAATTTTGATTTGTTCCAGGTTCCGCATATAGGAATGATTCAGGCTGATGTCGTCCACGTGGCCCTTACTTACGTATTTACTCATGGAGCTGCGCCCTTCTGGAGGAGCCACCAATTCTGCAGCTACGCAAGAATTGCCCAGCATTTTATGGAACCCGAAGGTTCATCACCGTGTTCACAAGAGCCTTCCACTGGTCCCTATCCTGAGCCAGATCTATCCAATCCATACCATTCCATCCCATCCTATCTCTCTAAGATCCATTCTAATATTGTCCACCCACCTACGCCTTGGTCTTCCCTGTGGTCTCTTTCCTTCTGGGTTTCCCACCAATATCATATACGCATTCCTCGTCTCCCCCATTCGTGCTACATGACCTGCCCACCTCATCCTCCTTGACTTGATCATTCTAATTATACTTGGAGAAGAGTACAAGTTATGAAGCTCCTCATTATGCAGTTTTCTCCAACCTCCTGTCACTTCATCTCTCTTCGGTCCAAATATTCTCCTCAACACCCTGTTCTCAAATACCCTCAGTCTGTGTTCCTCCCTTAATGTCAGAGACCAAGTTTCACACCCATACAGAACCACAGGCAAGCTCCATGTGGGTTATGTAAAACAAAGCCGAAAACAAAGTTGCTCTTATAGATCGCTGTGTGCGGAGGATGACTGTGACGTAACCGTAAGTATACCCATGCGATCCCAGTGCGAGTAAACCGAAATAAAGCACTAAATAAGCAGCAGGCTATGAGGTTTCCTTGCAGGGATTCGGAACATTCGGGATTGCTATGCTGCACCTACGCACTGCGTACTTGTTATTATTCCACACACCCTTCTGCCACAGTCATTCTCTTCTTCTTCTTCTTCCTCTTCTATTCTTGTTGCTTCCACTTGGAACATAGGGAATCAGTGAAATTCTCATTTCACTTCAGTTCCTTAACCTTAGACAGTCGGCAGGACTCTTTTAAGGGGGATCAGCCCGTCGCAACACCGCTACCTAACATAAACAAAGAATAAGAGCACAGAAACATCCATGCCTTGAATGGGATTCGAACTCACGATCCTAACGTTCGAGCTAGCGAGACAGTTCATGCCTTAGAAGGCGCGGCCACTGTGATCGGCAGTCATTCTTGTAGATCAAGAAATATTATCTGAAATAATCAAGTCGCCTTGTGACAAATTGCTGAAAAGGATGTTCAATTTTCTAGTTAAGTTTTAATATTTCAGTCATGTAAGACTTACACTGCCGGTCACGGTAGCCGAGCGGTCTAAGGCATGTACTGTCTTCGCTCGCTTGGAAACCGGGATCGTGGGTTCGAATCCCACTCAGGGCATGGATGTTTAGTTTGTGTGTGTGCGTTTTTCTGTGTTTGTGTACAGGTAAAGGCCTTGCAACGAGCTGATCACCCGCCCAAGGAGTCCTACCGAATGTGTAAGATCTAGAAAAACCGAAGTGAACGGAGAAGTTCATGGAGGTAGGCCTAGGCCCACTGGGGCTGTAGTGCCAAGGAAAGAAAAAAGACTTACATTACCGTATCTGAGAGTATGGGAATACGGGTCATGAATTACATAACTGTTCTTGCTCCTTTTGTCCCCTCGGAACGTATGCACCTCCAGGAAGTAAAAGCAATTTGCAGAACTCGAATAAGGTGGCAGCTGAATATTTCAGACTAAACGTGACACAAGCGAAAGTTGCCTAAAGTAACTCCTTTTGCAATTCGTTTTCAAAAGATAATCGTAACGTTTCATTCGCTAGCTGTTAGAAAGCTTCGGGGGCAGTTCCTCACTGACTACGGTTCTCAGTGAAAAAGTCTCATTTCGCCTTGATCTTCAGTTAATGTGAACATAATGCAAGGCGGGTGTTTCTCTGAGACTGAACCTCTTTCCTTACCACAGTTATAACCATTATCACCATCAAACTATAAGGAATGGTAGAAAGAAGCTGAAAGCATGGCACAAGATCATATCTCCAAGTGACTTCTCAGTTATGGTCCATGGCGGATAAGCTATATCGGAAAAACAATAAAAAGCTAGAACGACAAAAGATTTTAATGGAAAACGAACAGGCATTGAGTCTAGATGCTGTTGTTGTTAGTACTGATGGGGTGATGATTCTAATGGTAATAATAAAAGTCACAACAGTAACAGTGATAACGATTTCTCCCAAAGGCCAAAAATGACAATAACACTCATCGTGAGGCTTACATTACAGCATGTTTATCCGTTGCTAATGACTGTAAACAACGTTCGTTGCTAGAC
Source organism: Cryptotermes secundus (assembly GCF_002891405.2). Lineage (NCBI taxonomy): Eukaryota > Metazoa > Arthropoda > Insecta > Blattodea > Kalotermitidae > Cryptotermes > Cryptotermes secundus. Next base: position 1,536,477 of record NW_019727393.1, on the reverse strand, counting down.
AACAGATTCCTAAAGCGCACCAATGGACTAACTGGGAAGTGGTGTTTCCTACGTGGTCCGTGCGATAGCTGCGTAGCGCAACGATGTAAGAATTGTTGGGAGATGTATTTTCATTGCGGCCCGTGTCGAGGTGTTATAAACAGAAAAAGTTTAGAGTTTAGTTAATTGTGAGATAGTCACAGGCCAGTAAGGACGTAAAAACGGAAATTGAGGGATCTACCTCGTTGAAAGCCGTTACCAGACAACGACTGTTGAAGACAAATCAGGCTGAGAAGATTTAATAGGTGCTGTAGTAAACCGTTGAGTGTTAGAATTAGCGATAGCGCTGTGGGTACTTGTAGTTACGTTCTGTAAGGGCGAGGACACCCCAAGGCAACTGGCAACAGCAAAGCAAAAGCCAAATGTGAGAATTGTTATCAGCCTGAGTTGAACATATGTTACTGAATGGAGCAGCGCAAATTGTGGAAACTGCGCAACACATGTTCAACTCAGGCTGATAACAATTCTCGGAAATTGTGGTTGCGTTGCCGTTGCCAATTTCCTTGGTGCGCCCTCGCCTAAACCATTCAATAAATACAGTTATCAATTCAAGACCCGTCTATAGTCACTCCACTGTGTGACATTATTAAGATGGAAAAAATTTGCTTCGAGGGAACAAACAAAAATCAATTAAGTATCGCTTTGGGAATAAGAGTAGTGTAGTAGAGAAAAGAAACCAATAAAATTATTTTCCAAAATTTGACTGATGTGCATTTCTTGAAGGACTGTCTGGTGTTATGGTGCTCGAAGATTGAATGTCGTTATCACAAAATATTTAAAAAAATCACATTAATATGAACCCGTCAATCAATTTCATAGACTCAAAACTTACTGCTAAAAATTCGTTTTAATATTATAATTTCACAAATGTCTGTAATCCCTTAGTCCTTTCTCCGAGATCTTTCACAAAAACAGTTTTGTGTATTCCTATATTCTCCCTCTCGTGTATCGAGATATCAACTTCTTTGAAAAATTAGCCAGAGAGCATTTGAAATTCACCTACAGCTTTGTAATTTTATAAAACATTGCGGCTTACCTCCATATAAACTTTTACTTCAAAAGGTACAGTCAGTTCCACTACATACTTCTGTAGCTAATACATAATCAGCACCTGGGGTTATACATAAATTCATAAATTTTTACACCTAATAACACAGTATATTTTCAACAAATAATTATTAATTATACGAATTATAGTTTTATATCATTATATGTTCACCTATCACTGTGGCCGCGTGATCTAAGGCATGAACTGTCTTCGCCCGCTTGAACACTGGGGTCCTGGGATCAAACTCCACTCGAGGCATGAAAACCTATATGCATTTACTCTGTGCTGTTCTGTGTGTAGGTAGCGGCCTTGCGACGGGCTAATCCCCCGTCCAAAGAGTCATACAAAGATTCAGAACCTAAAAATACGGCCGAGGTCCAAAGGGCTGTAGAGTTATAGAGAAAAAATAAGAGAGGTAGGTCAGGCTATGAAGACAAATTAAAAATCTTACGTCATTTAGAGTTTTAATGTTTGGTGTCACATTTGTCATTTCCACCCAATGATGGAGCAATAGTGACCGAAACATGAGCTGGGGCTGAATGACACATTGAATAAGATCTGTGTGACGCTACACGGTGATCATCTGCAAGCTGCTCAAAGAGAATGCAACATCATAGGAATGTAATTCTGTTTACGTCTTCCTCATCTGCACATGGCATGGCAACTCGAAACCTTCACTACTGTTGGAACTTGTTCTTTTGAGGTCAGTGAAGTCAAATCTCACTCAAAATTTCAATTTTTTTCAGTTTTGCAATATTACGAGTATTTATTGAATGTATTTCAAGCTATTGGTCATACCTGAAATAATTCTCATCAATATACAACAATTTCATGCCAGTTAAAATTTTCGCCAAAACATGATAGCAAAATATTTTGTTAGTACAGCATATTATTAGGGAACACGTGGTAGGTTAATTGGTTGAGGCACTGTGCTACATGCCGGAAGTTCGCGGTTTCGAGTAAAGATGACGTGGATTTTTTCAATTTACCTAATCCTTCCAGCCACACTATGGCCTTGGGGTCAACTCAGCCTCTAACAGAAACGAGTACCAGGAAATCTTTCTGGGAGGTAAAGGGTGGCCAGCGAGTAAGGCTGATAAACTCACCGCCATCTGTAAACTTTTTGTCTAGAAAACGTGAGAGCCTCAAATTCTCAACTCCATTATGGGTCTTCACGGGCTGTTACCATTTGTTAGTATAGCATATTTTCAGTATAATGTGGTATTAGCTTGGTATGGACGAGAAAATATATTTAAGAATATATTTATTATATCATATAAGTGATAAACATTTTACGAATTACAATCACAAAGCAAACTCAAATAAAAATCCATAATTGTCAGATTGTCACGTATTTCGGCACTCGTGAAGTTTTCAGAGACACCGAACAAGTAACAACCCATGTCAATATCCACACACTGATTCCCACATTATAGTCCAGAAAATGAACGTCTAGAGAGAGCAGCCATCAAGGAAATTTACAGCAACGGACCTGCATTGAATGCCACTACTTCAACTGCTTAGAATTTCAACAACGTAAACAAAATAACTTTCCAAGTGACAATGAATAGCCCATAAAGAAGAGACTTGTGACAGGAAAACAACATTAGAACCAGAAAATTTGTTACATCATTTAGGGGACCGTATGTCATACTAAATCATAAAAACATGAAGATGAATTAAAAGCATTCAAAAGAAAAGAAAAACGTTATGCAATAGAAGCCTTTACGGATAATACTGGAATTAAAGAACATAAGAAAACAGAAATCTTGGAGATGTTGAAACGATTCTCCTGGAATCTGTAACAAGAGTTGCAGTAAAAGTACGAAAGAAGGAATTATGAAGAAAACAGAGAGGATTCATTTCACGATTACTGTTTCGATGGTTTGGAGTGATTCGGAGAAATAGGTTTACTATACGAATTTATTAATATANATATATAGGTTAGTAACACATACATGAAATCGATGCCCGTAGAAGACTGCATATGTCCAACACAAAGCAAAATTTCTATTTTGGGGAAGACTACACAAATATATCAAAAACAATGGGAGAGAGATTGGATAGCTTAATATATGAGTCGATTAAAAATTTGCCATTCACGCATTAATCAATGAATAAAAATTTATCGGAAAATTTTAAAGTTCCATTTGAGCTATCATGAACACTTCAGCATTTCAAATATTGCATACAGAGACCGGTTTTTATCCTCAGTAGCTCAAGCATTTGACTCGGTTCGTGACCCTTCCCTACACCATTGCAGATACTTGGCCCCTTTACGTTCAGTGTCACACGATATCACGGGTCACAGGCACAGCGCTAGCAACTGCTGCTCCAGTTGTTTTGACAAATGGCTGGAGACTAAACCTACTAGGGTGCCAACGAGGCGGCAGAAATTGCCTCTTGTATAGCGGTCAGTCAATCAGTTTAATATTGGTTACAATGGTTAGGACAAATGGATAATTTTTTGGATACATGAATGGTTATGCAGTTTTTATTGGTTCGCTGGACGGATGGTTTTGGTTGCATAATTACTTAACGGTTTTCATTTGGTAATGGAGTTAAATGGTTTAAGTAACTGGACGGATGGTTAGATATATAACCTCTTGCAGCTACCATTTTCTACAGGAGTCGCTAGAGTTATAACCTCTTATCGCCTCTTTTACTCGAGTTTCTAGTTCACTCTGTGGGACACCAAACTTCGAAGAAGTTTGGTGTAATCCACTGCCCTTGTCGGGCCTTCAGAACTGCTCAGTTTAGGCTTTCATGTGGCCTTTCTGTGATATCTGAGGTTATCTGGCGTGCTACACGGAGAAGCATAAACAGTCTCTCAAATTCACTCATGCTTAACTTCACGACTCAACTATAGGCCTAAACAGAGCTCGTCAAGTAGCTTCAGTCCAAATGTAATTGTAATAGTAGTGTTATTTGTCTACAAACTATACAGTATTATGTATTCGGAATAAGGCTGTTAGGTACTATAAACATCAAAGTAAAGTTCGACATAAATGTATATCTATGAACATCACGCCAAAAAAAAAATGCTTTCAGAACATCGGGTTTCAGAATATGTCGGTACTAAGATATTATAATGGCTATAATTTTTTAAAGACTATCATGGTATTTGTTCTTAGAAATTTACTTACCTCTTCCATTGTCCACAAACCAATATGTAAAGTAAAACAAGTAATGAGACAGTCTGTATTTCACTCAGAATTACTGAGATTTTCGGCTTTGTTCACCGTCCGTATTCCAAAAACTAGACAACACAACGCTTCGAAAAAACCGGATCTGTTTCCATCTAACGGATAAGGGTGGAGTCACTCTGTTGGGTCCCTTAGAAAGAGCTAACCTCGATTATTGGATCAATCGTCCAGCGTCTTTCTAAGGAACTGAACAGAGTAGGTGTCTCCCCGCCCCTTCACCTGAGGACGGAAACAGAGCCGGTTTCCGAAATTTTGCTTTCTCTAGTTTTTAGAATACCGGGCGAAGGACAAAGTCCAAAAACCCAGTAATTCTGATGTTATAAACAATCGCCACAACACTTTAAAATCTACGAGTCTGTATATATTGGGGTAAAAGGGAAAATACTGTGGCACGCAAACCCGTTACTAGGCAACGATCGCGAAAAAACAGCTATACACGCATATTCGCAGGGCAACAACTGGAAGCAGCAACAGAGGAACGGTATCTTCTGTGCTGCTTGTATCGATACGCTACAAGACGGAGAGACAGTGAGAGTCAGTGAAAAGTAAGTCAAGCTATCACTGTGACAGGCCGTGAAGGCCCATAGGGTTGTGAGATGTCGAGGCTCCCACATTTTCTCTAGACAATCGGCTCAAAGATGGCGATAAGGTTGTCAGCCCTAAGCGCCGGCCTCGCTTTATTCTCCAGGAAAATTATTTAATTAATTCCCGGTACCCATTTCTGTTAGAAGCTGAGTCGACCCCAGGATCATAATGCGGCTGGAAGGATTAGGTCAACTAAAAAAAAATCCAAGGAGATCACCGGGATTTGAACCGGTAACCTTCGGGCTTGTAGCATAGAGAGAATCACTTGACAGTGGAAATTTGGAGCAATGAGTTGATTGCGAGGCAGTTACCGTTAAGGACGTGGGCACGAAACCAGAGGACACTGTTGTTACTCGTCACCAGGCAACGACTGGCGAAGACATAGGAAAATATGAAGACGTGGTTACAGCGACCTTTGGAGTGTGTAACTCAGTTAGATTGTCGTAGTTATTTGTAGCTACGTGTACGTTCTGTTAGCGCTCAATAAATACGATTAACAATCAATCTATAGTCACTCAATCATGTGAAAATATCTGTATTATCCCACCATACAATATCCCGCTTTATGCAAGTTCTTTCTTTAGCAGTACGGATTCCTGCAGACTCCATTTAAACTACAAGAGTTAAAATACTTTGAAACAGCTTACAGATTCCGTTATAAAGTAGCATGTGATATGTGAATGTTCAGTGCCGTTACGGACGTCCAGTAACCAAATGTGAAATATATGTACCAGTAAAAACAGATTACATCGAAGCAACCACGAACAAGAATATTTTCCGCAATGTTTCCCCTTACATATTGATAGCTTCCTTCTGCCTGACTAGTCCTTTTGCAATTCACAAGACAGCAGCACTTTCTAAGTGAGTAGCCCCCACGATGTTTCTCTCAAATCTCCGCCATTATTATGACAAATATATGGCTGAAAAAGCTAAAAACCTTTAGAGATATTCATATCGCTGAGTATTTTTCATTCAGGTTTGTCACATAAACATAATTCAAGAAATTCAAGTATGATATAAACAGAAACCGAAATTAACGGACGTCAGGATTCTTTGCGCAGACCACGCGGCACCTTCTATATGCAAAAGTTGGAACTAAACTTCGCCGACAAGCGGCGGTCGCTTGGTCGGTATAGTTCGCTTGCGGACTAAAACCACGGAGTCTGTTTTTTTTTAGTTTTGAGGTTCCAATAGATTACTTGGCGCTTTGCCAAGTGCGTAAGTTATGTAGCTACGAATATTAAGGTGGCTGACTATGGACAATTAATCAGAATACAGGAGTTCATAATCTACGTTCAGTTACTACGTTACAGTCCCCAAGGAAGAAGTGAGGAAAACCAAGGCAAACGCGTCATTATAGCTGGTTTCAGAGTCAAAATGTTAACTGTGAGATCTCAAGAATATGATGCAGAATTACCAACCACTGCATCATGAAGTTCAATGGTGGCAATAAATATATTTTTTGTTCGCTTTGTTTGTTTGATACAGAGTAATAGATTTGTGACAGAGGAACATAAGAGAATTTAATCTCAGAAATGATTTTAACTGAGTTATTAATTACCTCCTTCTAGCTTTGCCGCAATAATTAAATGTATCTTCATTTAGAGGAAGTCGGCTGTGTAACTTGTCTCGTAAATATCGTCTGTTGACTTTTATGCGCACATCCGAGAGTAACGACTCCAAGCGGGTAGCCGAAACACTACATTAATTGTTACACCAAAACACGAAAACAAACGCGATTTATGAAACTAACGGATGTCCGTGCTTTTGGAAATAAATAATAGATTTTACACTTTTTTGCTGCTATATCTGGAGTCATAGGAAAGACTGCTACTCATTCATTACCTGTTACTAGGAAGTTTAACTAAGGATCTAATATTTAAATGACATGTTCTCTGTAAGGGATTTATTTTTTTAAAGTTCCCATTTACTCAGTAAAAATATTTTGTCGCATACTGAATCGAGAATTTAATTACTGTTAACATGAAACTTACACTTTAATTTTATTTTGAGTCACGTCAGTCCAACGTAAAAATTTACGTACTATTTGTCTAATATCCATTTCGATATTGTCTTCTCTTTTACCGACAAATCTCCCAGGCTGTGTATTCCTTTGCTGTTTTCCGCCTCAAATGTTGTATGTATATATATAACTCACGTCTTCATTGTGGTTGCTACAGGTTTTGTCCATCGATTCGTCATTAATTTAACTAGCCTGTCAATATTTGCCCAGCTGTAGAAAGCCACGCAATTCCGCTCTATGTATTCCACTCGCCATCAGGTACAGTTATTTCTGAGAATTCTCTACTCACAGAACGTCAGTCTGTGATAGTTCGAAGTAACTCAAGTTTCAGACTTATTAAGCAGGTATTATTGAATTTGTTATGGAAACTACACCCTTTCCATTAATGTGCTGACGCATATGCCGCTTAGTCTAGAGCCGAGTATATCTGGCGGTAATAGAGACCTACATTCTGGGACCGAAGGATGCTTGCTTTTCGATAGCGTGGACAAATTTGTTTTTACTTCCACTCAGTCTCTCCACATGCTGTGTGTTCAGCGGTTGTCTGGTAACGCCTTCTAACGCCGTATATCTCTCAACTTTTGTGTTCACAGCTTCATGCCCTCACTGGCTGTCGCCTATCTCTCTGCAGCTTCCGAGCTGAAGTCACTGGCTTCCAACTGCCGAATGTCAGCTAAACTCGACTTGGATCCACTCACTAACAGAAATCAACTCGAACGGTCGAGTGACAGCCTCCGAGCGGACCCAACAGAAAACTCCGTTCCTCTGTTGATGTGAGTGACATGATATAACGTGTTCCATTGCAGCGGCACTGTTCGCCTGGTGCCTGACAGCGCGAAAACACCGCTTCCGCAGCTCTCCTATAGTTGAGTGACGCCACCGCTGACGTGACGTGTTCGTCTGTTGCGTGTGAAATGATTGATATGCTGTTAAGTTGTTCACTGTGTAGTAACATAGTAACGGCCCTCTACATGCTACAATACGTTTGAATCCTTTCAGATCTTTGTCAACTGTTGCCCTGTTACCACATTATCCAGAAAACAACCGTCAGAAATTTGATTTGTTGAGTTCTGTCAGCGGATCACTGCATACGTAAGGGAAGGCTTGCTGTTGGTAACCTGCATTCCGTAATTTTATAAAGAAACTACATATATGACGCGCGGTGTGTTGATGTGAGGTAAAACATTTCAGTACAATGCTCATGATAGTAATTCAAATCTTCCAGAAAACAATGGAACATATATCTCACTAATGTGAGTGCAATCTATCATTCCTACAGCTGAGTTCCTAACTCTTCTATAATTACTTTGAGCAGCCCAAAGTACTCTTCTGAAACATTCGCATTCATTTCATCTGCCCTCATATCTCACACCCCCCTCACGATTTCTGAGAGAAAAATACGAAAAGAAGCACCAGTCCTTATGCTATTGATCTTTATTTCCCCATCGAGTTAGGTTGCCTGTATAGAAGAATGCTGTCCTACGAACCTGGTACGAAATGTAGCCAAAAACTGTTCGCGACAAATCCTGTAATCCGTCATATACTTGTCTCTTTCTGCTTCGCTGAAAATATTTGGACGGCCTAACCTTGTGTTCGGCCTTTATCCAGTTGTGTTATTCTGGAGGTTTCGTCGCGGGCGAGCGAGGTAAATATGTTTTTGAATAGTAATATCTGGAATATTGAAAAATCCTCAAAGAACATTAATACTGAGACTTTCTACCATTGTTCTCCGTCGATTACATCTTGTGCCCGTATAATATATGTGCCCTTCGTTTTGTATGTTATGACGATCTGAAATAAAGGAGGACGTCAGTTACCAGTAAAAAGATTCTGCGAACAGGTGGCAAAAATAGCCCCTCACGAAAGATGAAAATTACCCCGTTTCATTATGTTCGATAAAGCAGCTGTACTGTCAAAGGGCCTCAACGGAATGTGCAGGCTATTTCGAGATTCTAGAGGTCTACTTGCAGTAGAATAACGGTAACGATTTGAGAATTCGAGCATAAGTTGTAGCTTATTTGGCAGCCAACTTAGCTTAGCTCTACGTCGAACAAAAGTTTAAATCGCACATCTTCAAATATATAATTAAATGTAAAACATGAAATTAAAATTTGCAAGCAACAGCGCATAGCACTTGCGCACAATATCACAGACTGCAATGAAGCTAGTATGTCTGATTAGATGCAAATTTTTTCGGTTCAGCGGAATAATTCGTTAGATAGACGTAAAGAGCTTCTTGCAAAATAATCCCCGACATAACCTACCGTCAACCGTCTACTGTCCGAAAAAGCTTGTTTCCCCACCTTTCCTGTCATTGCGTACACCACGGTGCCTTTCTTTATTGAATCACAATTATTGTGGATAACTGTATGGCGCTGTCAGGCTTTAGACGTAACCCCTTTCAAGGGTAGGGTAAATGATGAATTGGAAGGAAGCAGCCGTGACCTACCTGAGGTACTCCATTATAATTCGGCTGAAGAGACGCAGGAGAACCTCAAGTCAGGACAGCAGATGTTTCGGCCGAGATTCGAACCGTAAACCTTAAGAATACAAGACTCTAGCTTCACCACTAAGACAATATGCTTGATCCAAGTTACTATTCGTAATCATGTACTCCTCATTTAGTTCCATATGACGTCGAGATTCAAGGAAAAGTACTGCGTTATCCTGAGATAGATCAGTAGACTTCAAGGACATATAACCTTACCTGACTTCTCGTTCTTATTTCTATTGCTAGTGGGGTGGGACTAAGTCCCTTGCACTGCGGCCACTTCTGGCCTATTGTACCAGCCCCAGATGATAGGTGAGGGTGATTGTGGAGCAATTGCTGGAATTAAGATTGACAGGGTAAACCAGAGTACTAGGAGAAAACCTACTCCAGAGCCACTTTGTCCACCATAAATCCCACTTGACCAGACTCGGGATCGAACTCGGGCCGCCGCGGTGGGAAGGCAGGGACTAACCGCATGAGCTATGGCGTGGCCCGACTTCTCGTTTGAAACCTGAAGTATGGAAGAAGTAGGTAAATGCTCCAGCTCAGTAGATGATGCCAGGAAAAGACAAACACGTGTTGTAAAGAAAATTATAACAGTCCATGTTCGGAGAATCGTTCCTAAATGGGTCACTGTTGGAAACGATTGTTACAACAGATATTTTAACAAAGTTTCAACCGTTAGAACCCTTTAGTATCACGAGACGTGCTTCCGGCATCAGTTTTTGGTGTCTCTCTTCGTCTGATGCCTACCTTTGACCTGTCCAGCAAGGGAGGCCCTGCCAGTAGCTACGCTACCGCTGGTATAGCTCTCAGGGTCCTTGGCATACTCAAACCCCCTCACCACGATTAGGTGGAGCCACCAACGAGGGGGGGATGAATATTTTAACAAAATTCAATATCGAGTGAAATATCATGAAAACTGCTTGATGATGATCCAACTAGATCGAAACATGTGGCAGATACAAAATAATAAATAAATGTTAATATAATAAAGTTGGTTTATTTATTTTGAATTTGGTGTGTTGACTGCCGTATAATAATACGGTTCAGTGATACCCAGTGGAATACACATAACAACGATAGTTACGACGTCTCAAGGCTTCATTAAATATGGTGCATTTGAATTAAGTAGAGGACGTCTATCTCTACCGGAATTTCTACCTATATTTCCAGCCCTTCCTGAAGTTAAAGCAGAAACGCGTATTGTAGTATTTTATTGACTGTTGCCGTACAGTTTTCCTAATCCTTTGAATCAAAGCGTTCCCATGCTTCAGTTTCGTCCTGAAATTTGGTTCTCCTATGTTTGGATGCGAAACCTTTATCTCACATTAAGGACAGAACATAATCGTAATCTGCAAGAATATCAGAGGTGTGCTCACGAATAATCGGATAGTGATACAATGTTAAGTAAAAATACATAGCGGGGAGCTTCAGTCTTTACTTGTGTTATTCTGATGTACAAAGCAAGGAGAAATGTATAAGAGGAGTACAGCTGTTCTCTTTCCCGCGCATGGTCATGTGACATGCGCGGGGAAACACTTCTCTCTCTCTCTCTCTGTGGCGCTACAGCCCCAATTTGGGCCTAGGCCTACCTCCATGAAACTCTCCGTTTCACTTCGGTTTACTAGATCTTACACATACGGTAGGACTCCTTGGGCGAGTGATCAGCTCGTCGCAAGGCCTCTACCTGTTGACAAACACAGAAAAACGCACACAAACATCCATGCCCTGAGTGGGAATCGAACCCACGATCTCGGCTTCCGAGCGAGCGAGGACAGTGCATGCCTTAGACCGCTCGGCTACCGTGACCGGCCGGGGAAACGCTTACATCCCCTTAATTCAAACTAATGTAAAACAGATTACAATTTAACAGTCTTAATCAAATATTTATTACAACGCGCACAGTTGTAATAAATGGTTACATGAGAAACGTATGCAACAATCTTGTCTCAAAATATTAGAGGAAGACACATCTTGGAAATCCCCATATAGATGGAACCGTAATATTAAAATATTAGTCCCAGAAATAGTTTTGGAGGTTTTGGATTGGGTCCGTCTACCTCAGAATGGAAAGGAAACGACGGAACGACTCACAGGGACGAACCTGCAGATCTTAGGAATGTTTTGGAACTCACTGAGAACATCCTGATGAACAAATCTGCTCCGTGGGTTCATAACAAAAATTTTCTGCCAATATTGTGAAAACGGTTAAGAGTGTGAATTTGCTTCTATTTTCATTTCTGTGTATGAAATATAGTGTCCGGATGAAAGGTATCCAAAATAAAAAAATGTATATCTCGGAAACTAATTGTCATACACGTATCGGTTTATGTCATCTTGTGGGGTTATGTGAAGAACATGGTCTACCAGGTAAATATCGACGAGCTTCAACGTCTGAAAGCTGTGGCTACGGTAACACTAAACATGCTTCAAGCCTGGATATTTGTCGTGCCACCAAGGGAGCCCATATTTAAATTCATTGAGAAAGTTATATACGCAGAAAAAAACTTTGATAGTTTCCTTCTGTAATGGTGTAACCAATTAATGTGTATAATACATTCTTTCTGAGATATTATTATTTTATTTAGGATATAATTCATCCGGACAGTCTGTATATGGGTACCAATTTTCGTCTCCTTTCTTCCTTCAGGAAATGGCAGTTGAAATCGCCATTGGTCCCTGTGCATGTCGACCCTCCTTCTGTTTCCGAATAAATGGACTGACTAGAACGAAATTTGATACAAAAACTATGTTACTACGTGTCAACCGAACGTTACAGTGTAAATCTCCTACAGTGAATAGTAACAATACTGTGGTTGCGCATGTATGCCACACGGACTCCATTTCATTTAAGACAATATGGAAATATGCATCTTGCCTTGCCATAATTTTATGCATAATGTAATATGAACACTTTATTTTGTTTTCGGTAAGATTATTGCAATTAAGGAGCCGCTAGTGGTAGTCCACACTCATTCTTGAACATGCTCTATGGGGTGACTTGACCTTAATTTTCTCTGAATATTCCAGGAAATATTTGGGAAGAGGTCGACAGTGCTAATCCTCCACTACCTTTTGCGTGTGATTTAGTTGGGAAACAAATAGTGCCAGTTCAGTGTGCAGATGATCCTCTGGGATATTTTGAGTTATTTTTTGATGACGATCTGATTATGATGATAGTGAAAGAAACAAACCGTTATGCGGAAGACTTTCTTGTTCATCAGAAAGAAAAATCCTGACCAAAAAGAAATCATGTGGTGACCTGATGTGACGTGACTTCGCGTGATGTGGCGTGACTTGACGTGGCTTGACGTGATTTTACCTGACTTCACGTGACTTGGTGTGACGTGACGTGACTTGGCGTCACTTGGCGTGATTTGACGTGATTTGACGTGACGTGACCTGACGTGANTAGGGTAGGAAAGGCTAGGTTAGGCGAGGCGAGGGTAGATTAGGTTACGTTAGGTTAGGTTACGTTAAGTTAGATTAGGTTAGGTTCGGTTAGGTTAGCTTAGGTTTGCGCAGTAGACTTCTGCGCATCAATAAGTAACTGATGGGTACCATTTTTGCTGTTAAATTAGGTGAAGTGAGGCGAGGTGAGGAGAGGAGAGGTGAGGTGAGGTGAGGTGAGGTGACGTGACGTGACGTGATTTGGCGTGATTTGACGTGGCTTGGCATGATTTGACGTGAATCGGCGTGACTTGGCGTGATTTGACGTGACTTGGCGTGACGTGACTTCACGTGATTTGACGTGGCTTGGAGTGATTTGACGTGACTTGATGTTGATTAGCGTGACATGACGTGAGGCGAGGCGAGACGAGGAGGGGTGAGGCTAGGATAGGTTAGGGTAGATTAGGTTAGGTTAGGTTAGATTAGGTTAGGTTAGGTTAGGTTGGGTTTGCGCAGTAGACTTCTGCGCATCAATCAGTAACTGAAGGGTACCATTCTTTGCTGTTAACTTAGGTGAGGTGAGGCGAGGTGAGGTGACGTGACGTGACGTGATTTGGCGTGATTTGGGGTGACTTGAAGTGACCTGACGTGGCTTGACGTGACTTGATGTGACTTCACGTGATTTGACGTGACTGCGTGACTTCACGTGACTTGGCGTGGTTTGACGTGACTTGTCGTGAGGCTCGGAGAGGAGTGGCGACGTGAGACGGGCCGGGGCGGGGCGAGGTGAGGATAGGCTAGGTTAGGTTAGGTTAGGTTAGGTTAGGTTAGGTTAGGTTGTGTTAGGTTAGGTTTGCGCAGTAAGCATCTGTGCATCAATCAGTAACGGAGGGGTACCATTATTTGCTGTTAAGTTAGGTTAGGTGAGGCGTGGTGAGCAGAGGTGAGGTTAGTTGAGGTGAGATGAAGTGACTTTTTTTTCGTGATTTGGCCTGACTTCGCGTGACTTGGCGTGACTTGACGTGATTTAACGAGAACTGGCGTGACTTGGCGTGATTTGACGTGACGTGACCTGGCGTGACTTGGCGTGATCTCGCGTGACTTGGCGTGACTTGTCGTAATTTGACGTGACATGACGTGTCAATGCGAGACTTGACGTGAGGCGAGGCGCGGAGAGGCGAGGCGTGACGGGGCGGGGCGAGGCGAGGCTACGTTAGTTTATGGTAGATTAAGTTTGGTTAGATTAGGTTAGGTTAGGTTAGTTTAGGTTGGGTTGAGTTAGGTTAGGTTAGGTTTGCGCAGTAGACTTCTGTGCATTAATCAGTACCTGAGGGGTATCATTGTTTGCTGTTAAGTTAGGCGAGGTGAGGTGAGTTGAGTTGAGGTGAGGTGAAGTGACGTGACGTGATTTCGCGTGATTTGACTTGACTTGGTATGATTTGGCGTGAATTGGCTTGATTTGACTTGAATTGGTGTGACTTGACGTGACTTCGCGTGATTTGACGTGACCTGGGGTTCCTTGGCGTGACTTGGCGTTATTTGACGTGACTTGGTGAGACGTGATCTGACGTGACTTGGCGTGATTTGGCGTGACTTCACGTGACATTACGTGATTTGACGTGTCTTTGCGTGCCTTGACGTGACTTGACGTGAGGCGTGGAGGAATGGCGAGACGAGACGTGGCGGGGCGGGAGTGGCGAGGCGAGGATGGGCTAGGTTAGGGTAGATTAGGTTAGGTTAGGTTAGTTTGGGTTAGGTTAGGTTAGGTTAGCTTTGCGTAGTAGACAACTGCGCATCAATCCGTAACGGGGGGTACCATTACTTGCTGTTAAGTTAGGTTAGGTGAGGCGTGGTGAGCCGAGGTGAGGTTAGTTGAGGTGAGGTGAGGTGACGATTTTTGAGTTAGTTTGGCCTGACTTCGCGTGACTTGGCGTGACTTGACGTGACTTCGCGTGATTTGACGAGAATTGGCGTGACTTTGCGTGATTTGACGTGGCTTGACGTGACGTGACTTTGCGTGATTTAGCGTGATCTCGCGTGACTTGACGTGACTTGTCGTAATTTGACGTGACATGACGTGTCAGTGCGAGACTTGACGTGAGGCGAGGCGCGGAGAGGCGGGGCGAGACGAGGCGGGGCGAGGCGAGGCTAGGTTAGTTTAGGGTAGATTAGGTTTGGTTAGATTAAGTTAGGTTAGGTTAGTTAAGTTGGGTTAGGTTAGGTTAGGTTTGCTCAGTAGACTTCTGTGCATTAATCAGTAACTGAGGGGTACCATTCTTTGCTGTTAAGTTAGGGGAGGTGAGGCGAGGTGAGGTGAGTTGAGTTGAGGTGAGGTGAAGTGACGTGACGTGACTTCGCGTGATTTGACTTGACTTGGTGTGATTTGGTGTGAATTGGCTTGATTTGATTTGAAGTGGCTTGACTTGACGTGACTTCGCGTGATTTCACGTGACCTGGTGTTCCTTGGCGTAACTTGGCGTGATTTGACGTGACTTGGCGAGACGTGATCTGACGTGATTTGGCGTGACTTCACGTGATTTGACGTGTCTTTGCGTGCCTTGGCGTGACTTCACGTGATTTGACGTGTCTTTGCGTGCCTTGGCGTGACTTGACGTGAGGCGTGGAGAGGAGTGGTGAGGCTAGACGGGGCGGGGCGGGGCGTGGCGAGGCGAGGATGGGCTTGGTTAGGGTAGATTAAGTTAGGTTAGGTCAGATTTGTTTGGGTTAGGTTAGGTTAGGTTAGCTTTGCGCAGTAGATATCTGCGCATCAATCAGTAACGCAGGGGTACCATTATTTGCTGTTAAGTTATATTAGGTGAGGCTTGGTGAGCAGAGGTGAGTTGAGCTGAAGTGACGTGACGTGACGTGACGTGATTTGGCCTAATTATGCGTGACTTGGCGTGACTTCGCGTGATTTGACGAGACTTGGCGTGATTTGACGTGTCGTGACCTTACGTGATTTGGCATGATCTCGCGTGACTTGACTTGACTTGACGTAATTTGACGTGTCATTGCAAGACTTGACGTGTGGCGAGGCGGGGAGAGGCGGGGAGAGGCGGGGCGAGACAGGGCGGGGCGGGGCGAGGCTAGGCTAGGTTAGGGTAGATTAAGTTTGGTTAGATTAGGTTAGGTTAGGTTAGGTTCGGTTAGGTTAGGTTTGCGCAGTAGACTTCTGTGCATTAATCAGTAACTGAGGGGTACCATTCTTTGCTGTTACGTTAGGTGAGGTAAGGCGATGTGAGGTGAGTTGAGGTGACGTCACGTGACGTGATTTCGCGTGATTTGACGTGACTTGGTGTGAGTTGGCAAGTATTGGCTTGATTTGACGTGAATTGGCGTGAATTGACGTGACTTCGCGTGATTTGACATGACTTGTGGTGACTTGGCGTGATTTGACGTGACTTGGCTTGACGTGACCTGACGTGACTTGGCGTGATTTGGCGTGACTTCACGTTACTTGATGAGTCTTTGCGTGAGTTGACGTGTGGCGAGGCGAGGAGAGGCGATGCGAGACAGGAAGGGGCGATGCGAGGCTAGGCTAGGTTAGCGTAGATTAGGTTAAGTTAGGTTAGGTTGGGATAGGTAATGTTAGGTTAGGTTAGGTTTGCGCAGTAGACTTCTGCGCATCAATCAGTAACTGAGGGGTACCATTCTTTGCTATTAAGTTAGTAGAGGTAAGGCGAGGTGAGGAGAGGTGACGTGACGTGATTTGGCGTGATTTGACGTTACTTGGCGTGACTTGAGGAGACTTGACGTGAGGCTTCGCGAGACGGGGCGAGGCGTGGTGGGGCGAGGCTAGGTTAGTTTCTGTTGGGTTAGGTTAGGTTAGGTTGGGTTAGGTTAAGTTTGCGCAGTAGGTTTGTTTGCATCAATCAGTAACTGAGAGATACCATTCCCTGCTGAGAAGTTAGGTGAGGTGAAGTGTAGTGTGGTGTGGTGTGGTGTGGTGACGTGAAGTGAGGTGTCCGACGTTATGTTACGTGACTTGGCGTGATTTGACGTGACTTGAAGTGACTTGGCGTGACTTGACGTGAGGCGAAGCAAGACGGGGCAAGGCGACGGTAGGCTAGGCTAGGTTAGATTATTTTAGGTTAGGTCAGGTTAGGTTAGGTTAGGTTAAGTTAGGTTGGGTTGGGTTAGTTTAGGGTAAGTTAGGTTTGCTCAGTAGACTTGTGCGCATCAATCAATAACTGAGGGGTACCATTCCCTGCTCTTAAATTAGGTGAGGTAAGGCGAGGTGAGGAGAGGTGACGTGACGTGAGTTGACGTAACTTGGCGTGATTTGACTTGACTTGGAGTGACTTTGCGTGACTTTGCGTTACTTGACGTGAGGCTTCGCTAGACGGGGCGAGGTTAGGCGGGGCGAGGCTATGCTAGACTANGGTTAGGTTAGGTTAGGTTACGTTAGGTTTGCGCAGTAGACTTGTGCGCATCAATCAATAACTGAGGGGTACCATTCCCTGCTCTTAAATTAGGTGAGGTAAGGCGAGGTGAGGAGAGGTGACGTGACGTGAGTTGACGTAACTTGGCGTGATTTGACTTGACTTGGAGTGACTTTGCGTGACTTTGCGTTACTTGACGTGAGGCTTCGCTAGACGGGGCGAGGTTAGGCGGGGCGAGGCTATGCTAGACTAGGTTATGTTAGGTATGTTTAGGTTAGGTTGTGTTAAGTTAAGTTAGGTTTGCGCAGTGGACTTGTGCGCATCAATCAGTACCTGAGGGGTAACACTCCCTTCTGTTATGTTAGGTTAGGTGAGGTTAGGTAAGGTAAGGTGAGGTGAGGTAAGGTGAAGTGATGTGATGTGATGTGATGTGATGTGATGTGACGTGACGTGACGTGACTTGGCTTGACTTGAAAGCTTCCCGGTTTGGGATTAAAATCTTTGAACTCTGTGATTCCGCAGGATATTTGTGGAAATTTATAATTTACAGTGGATCAGGGACAAAATTAGGCTGTGAAATCACCAAAGACACAGATCTTTTCTCAAGAAAATTAAGTCTAAGTTTGTGCGAGAAAATATGAGACTCGGGCAGATGTGTTTACATGGACAATTTTTACAGCAGTCCCGATCTTTTCCAGAGATTAGTTCAGAGGACAACAGATGCTGTTGGAAAAGTGAAAATCACGCGCAAAGGTATGCCAATAGATCTAAAAAGAAACTTAAGAAAGGAGAAGTAGTTAGTGCAAAGTGTGGGGAATTGGTGGCGTTGAAGTGGAAGGATAAGCGCGATGTCTCAGTGCTGACTACTAAACATTCAGAAGAAATGCAACCCGTAAGTCGAAAAGGTGGGTTAGAATTTGTAAATAAACTTATGTGTGTAATAGAGTATAATAAATATATGGGAGGTGTAGACTTGAAAGATCAGCTACTAGAAACATTCTTGCTAGAAAGGAAAAGGCAAAAAGCGTGGTACAAGAAATTATTCAACCACTTATTAAATACGGCAGCGTTGAGTGCTGACATTCAGAATAAACTTAGTGAATAAGATCATAGCAAAGTCCCATGGACCGAATTTAGAAAAGCGCAAAGGGCATTCTTCAGATACCGACATGGAATGCACGAGATTGACGGGACAGCATTTCATTCAAGAAAATCCCAAAACCGAAACTTAAAAACGGAAAGAGGAAACAAACCAGATACAGGTGTAAAAACTGTCCAGGGACACCCTCTCTCTGCCTAGACGCCTGTTTTGAGCAATACCACACCAAGGTCAACTACTAGACACTGGATATGGAGAGCTGGGAAAAATAAATAGCATGACAAAATGTAAGTACACATTTATAATAACGAACTGTAAACAACTGTAAATATAATATAATTTTTTGGAATTTCTCAAATAGCGATTTCGTTATTTAAAAATATTTAGGTAAATGTCTGCACAAAACCTTCAATGCTGCGAAAATAAAGTACCGGGAAGGATTTAAATACCCCCACTTAAATTCACGCTAGATCCATGTAACTGAGCGGATGCAAATGGTGTGTCGCACACGCCTGAGGGGTTAAAGACACTTTGATGGGGATCGCCCTGGCAGCAGTTAGAGAGCTGAAGTCGCGAATTGAAGTCTTCAGCTACATAACAGAGACGCTATCAGTCAACAATGTGATCAACTCACATCTCTTCCACTATAGTCATACAGGGTGTCAAGATGTTCAGGAAACAGGTCAATCTGTGTCCGCAATATTCATGTCTGTACTAGAATCATGGGACGGACGGAGACACACGGTTCCGGATTTCAATATTGTGTCGTAAAAACAAGAGAATTATTCGCCTACTTGCCTTTGACACGATATGGTCCTCATATAAAACGCTTCCTCCAATATTCCTTCGTTGCCTTGGGAACGTGTTTACCGAGCTGTTGCCAAGCAACGAAAAGGTGATACCCATACAGACATAGATTTATAGGACGAATTTATATTATATGCCGCTTAAATGGGCTCAGTTGCGATGACATACATACCAAGTTTCATATATACTGTTTCATGTATTCAAAATATTGTGTGTGGGGGGACAAACAGACACACACACACACACAGACAACAAGGTGATCTTATAACTCTGCATTCTAAATTGAAAAAGTTGGTTAATAAAGGCAATGTTACTCTGGATTTTAGTATGCTGGAAAGATTTAAATCGAATTCAGTTTTATATGCACTCACCAATGAGAAGCGTTGATAGATGAATAGGCATAACGATGGGCTACAGATTGAACGGCACTGGTTCGATTACCGACAGGAGCAAGTGGTTCCCCTTTTCACCACAACGTCCAGATCTGCTCTGGATCCCAAAGGGCCTCCTGACCACAAGGTATAAGGGATGCTTTATATGGGGCTAAGGAGGACAGAGCGTGAGACTAAACACTCAGTTTGTACCGAAATCTAGAATATCGGAGATATAGTATCTCCCATACATTTTCATGTCAGAGTGCTTAATTAATTAAGCACAGCAATAATATTATCTTTACCGTAACTCTAATGGCAAAATATATCTGCAATATATATGCCGTACTAAAGTATGTTTCGTGAGTTCTGCCAGATCTCCCTATTTGATTTTACGTTAGTTTCTTTTTTGAAACTTACGCACTGTAGAATTTCTCCACGTGTTTCATTTTTCTGGCTTCCTGGAACTTTGTCACAATGAGTTAAATAAGGACACACAAATCTTCAGAAAGGATTTCAAAATATAATTAGGCTCTGTCTTTGTAATTACGGATCGTAATATGGTTACCAAGAAACGAAATATGTATATATATATTTAGATGAGTCGCCCAGTTCCCTACGGCGTCTTCTCTTGCTGTTATCAAATAAACAAAACAAAGTTTCCTTGGCAGAATAATGACCTGAAATAATTGCTTAACAGTACTGTGACCTCCAGTGTCTTTTAAAGAAATTTCTATTCTTCTAAAATGAAACTCGTTAAAAATTTGTGGTTGGCCGCATGATAAGATACAAACCATCCGTATGCTTTAACAAAAGGAATCTTATTCTTTCTTCCCCCGTCAACATAAGATGAAAAATGGAAAGAAATAAAGTAATAAAATAATAAAACAATGTACACAATATGATCCCTTGTTTCTGTTCTTTCCTTTTTTATATTTATGTATCGGTTGCCATGGTTACACCTACTTTCCAATATAAAACAGATGCAAACGGAGCGTTTTTTACGTGTATTCCAGCGGTCTGTCTTACAAGATGGCACATCCCATAGCGTCACTACTGCGGCACTCTACTCGACTGAGCAAGAGAATTCTCTCCAAGCGACACTTCGGTTATCGGGAGTTCCTTTGAAGTTCCTTTTCTTTCCGCAAGACGTGTTTCATAAAGACAGGCCTATCTTGAACCTACCACATAACAATTTTGCGCAAAGTAGAACATAATGGCCGGTCACGGTAGCCGAGTGTCTAAAGCAAGCACCGTTTTCGCTCTCTCGGAAGCCGGGATCGTGGGTTTGAATCTCAGTGAGGGCATGGATATTTGGTGTTTGTGTGTGTGTGTGCGTGCGTTCTCTGTTTGTGTACAGGTAGAGGCCTTACGACGAACTGGTCAACCGCCCAGGGAGTCCTAAAGAATATTTAAGACCTAGTAAACCGAAGTAAAACGGAGTGTTTCATGGAGGTAGGCCAAGGCCCAAATTGGGGCTGTTTCGCTAAAGGGAAAAATATAATGATTTATAAGTGTTATTACCTCATCTTAGGAGGAAAAATAATGGCAGTATAACGATTGCGTCTGGCGTAGAAGAAATATTTAAGATAGGTTAATTTCGGTCTTTTATTTTCGGCTTCCATTCAGTTTTTGAAATCTAATTGAAATTCATATTAATAGAAAACGAAATTAATTACATAATAATTCGAGAATTCTGGATTCTGTACAATTAGCGATTTCTAGGGACATGATCCATCGTCGAAATTTTGTATTTTAGAAGACGTTTCGGAGATTGGACTCTTTCTCCATCCTCAGCTAAGGAGCTTATTCTGTTTGAAGTTATCATGTTACAACTCCGTCCAGCCAAACCTACTCGAGAATAAAGTCATACACAACTATTCATGTCGCCCATACGAACACATAAAATTATTTCATCAACCAAATAAATAAATATCCCATACACAACAACAGCAAAAGAAAACAAACTATAGGTCATGAAAAATAAATATTTCACAATAAATATTACCCCATCCCCGATAGAAAGAAATATGGACAGAAGTGTATTAATGAAACCTCGCTAAAACAAAAAAAAGGCTATTTTTGCCTATGTCGGAAAAAGGACAAGAGTTATAATAAACTACACACGAAAATAAATCTATGACCAGCGTTTAAAGATACACCTACAATAAATGATCTTCTAAAGTGAACGGAACAAGAAACTGATAATTTTTAGTAAAACCGACGTCTAGTTAGTAATGTGCACACATTCCCCTGTGAAACATATCGGCCAAGCAGGATGAATATACCTATTAGAGTCATTGTGTCCGTGGACTGCGTTTTTATAGAATCATATTACAAGGTATTCACATACACTTATACAGATCCACATCGGCCCTCAAAATAGTTGCCGTTGGCCGCTATGCAAGTGTGCCAACGTTGATATAGCTGCCGAAAACATTGCTGAAACATGTTGGCAGGAAATTCCCGTCTGGCGTCTCTTGTGGCAATCACTGCCCCCTCGGACGACTGAAATCTACGACCACGTAGCTTTGCTTTCACGCAGTGAGAGAGAAAGAAATCGCACGGTGTGAGATCAGGTGAGTACGGAGGGTGTGGCAAAACGGTGACCTGTTGCCCTGCCAGTTCCTCTTGGACAAGAACAGAGCGATGTGCAAGGGCGTTGTCGTGTAGCAACAGCCAATTCTTCCGAGTTTCGCTAGGGGATTTGTCTAGTTTATGGCAGAACTTCATGTTTGCCCGTTGTTCAAACTGCCACATTTTCGACTTCCGCCTCTTGCATTTAACTGCAGTTCACAACAGAGGCCATAGTTCTGCTTACACTGTTTGCACAAAACTGCCTCTTGCTGTGACGAGAGATGAACTGGCAGGGCAGCATATCATACCTCAACCTACCCGCTGTAATGCACTGCAACAATGCTTTGCGGCCAGTCCACGAACTTACTGAGTCTGGTAGTATAAGCCTCTATTCAAGGAGCACGTGGAAGTCGTTAAACCCAACAAACAAATTTCAAAATCTGCCAAAACGTTCTACACTTAGACACACACCACGCATTCTGAAAAATCAATGACAGCATGAGAACACTCAACGTAATGAACAAGCACCCCTTTCAATACGTTACACACACAGCCTCAGAAGACAAAGAATAGAAATGAACAAAACCAACGGAGGTACATAAACCTATTTACGGCCCGGTGTTACAAACAACACTAAATGGCAAAGCACAAACATTCCAAACTCGTATCCCAGCCACTTCCCAACATTTACCTATTCAGTTTATTTGGAACATACCGGAAACAAACGAAACAGAAGTAATTAAATGATTTCTGTTAATAACTGCCATACTACATAACCTCTTAATTACGTACATATTTAATTAGAGATTAGAGCCAAAATATTCTACTCTGGAACACACTTCCCGCATAATCAACAATCCATAAATGCGTCTCATATGTCAATGTGTGAAATTCATGTATGTAAATAATTATAACAGTTCATTCAATGCTAAAGATGAAATAATCAAACTGTGTTCTGAACAAATGGTGAGCTACATTTACAGTTTTGAAGCCAGACGGCTTTGTACATGTCTTATATCTCGACGTATGCCTCATGAGATACTTCAAAAGCTCAACACCATGCAGCTGTTACTTTCAGACGCTGTATGCATTGTAACAACCGGAAGCACAGCAGTTAATTCAACAATTTTAGAGTGACCTGAAAATGACCAATGTTGGCCGAAACATGTAGTGTGCATACACCAGTGATGTAGAAGAGACTTTAATGTTTAAAATTTGCAATTTGCATGTGGGACGGCTAAGCAAAAGGAATAAGTAAGTGATGTGCAACAGGATGCCCTGAGATAACATGAACTTAATGTTTTACCGTAGTGCTTTCATTTGGAAAATACATACACCACATTAATCACATAATGTAAACCTATTTAAAAATGGAATCATATCCAAATACAGTATTTATGAAAGATAAAATAACAATACGACATTAAAGGCTTCTAATTTGTGCACTACGTGAAGTGGAAACTTGGTAGTTTTGAATAAAGGCATTAGATTTTAATAAGTTAAATCGACGGTTATTAAAGTAAATTTAATACTTCTTAGTTTCCTAAATACTATACACCAAAGATTTCAGAACCTAAATAAATAATATATGATTATAAATTAATAAAACTCTGCCGATTAAACAGACCTTTCAGGAAACAACTTCTTCATCTCAATGAGGGGCATTTCAGCGACAAATAGGACGGTAAGGAGCGCCCCGTAAGTTTGCAAACAGGCGGCGAGCTACTAAGCAACACACGTCCATATGTTAGGTGAGTGTGACCAGTCGGTCACACTTCTAATTTGTGTACTACGTGAAGTGGAAACTTGGTAGTATTGAATAAACGCATTAGTTTTTACTAAATTAAATCGACGG
>NW_019727393.1:1452413-1512540 GCF_002891405.2 Cryptotermes secundus | reverse complement strand
TTAAACAGACCGTCCAGGAATTCAGGAAACAACAGAAAAGCAATGCGAACAATCTCCAAAGATTTCCCATAGCGTCTCAAGGAGACAAAATGTGCTACTTTCTTCATCTCAATGAGGGGCATTTCAGCGAGATATAGGACGGTAAGGAGCGCCCCGCACATGTGCAAACAGGTGGCGAGCTACTAAGCAACACACGTCCATATGTTAGGTGAGTGTGACCAGTCGAATCATATTTCCCCTCCCCACACGTCTTCATGTCGCGGTGCTTATTGGTATAGCGAGAATTGTGATAGTCTTATGGAATCAATGGGAGAGTACTCCAGACGTGTTCACAACTATCATCTTATCACTCCATAAACTTCTAACAGTGTAGGCTCCAAACTAATGAAAACTAACACAATATTCACTTAACCTCAACCATGTAGATGTTGTGTTACCTTTTATTTGAATAAGTATATGTCGTGTAAAATATTAAATTATTTACGGATATGCACGGGTGTCAAATGTTTTTGATTACAATTTTGCATCATGAAAGGGGAATTTTTTCGGGATTTTGCATGGGCTTGTTGAACAGGCACATAAAATCTGGTACGTGTGACTCCATCCAGTAAAGTAAATAACTTTTCTTTCAGGTTGAAAAACGGATACAGGTACAGCCTGCAAAAGGTTACTTAATGTGGGGGAAGGATGTCTTTCATGACCAAATTACGGATATTTGGCTGAGGGAGAGGATATTATTGTACGTGTACATTAGTAAACCAGTTGCTGGTCTAGCTGTGACGCTCTGCTCTTCAGTTTAGGACGTTATCAATTCGAATCTCGGCTGGGATACCACGTATCATGACTGAAGACTTTAATTATGTTCCTCACTTCATCCAGACAAATGATGGAATGACATGTCGATTAGCCTGAGATGGTTTGTTTCTAAATTTTAAATTTCCGGTCATTACTCAAGTACCATCCCACCAAGTGACGCTTTATATTGAAAGCGTTGTAAAATAACCCATAAAAATACACTCTCAACGCTTATGAAAACGCAGTTTCAACACAATATCCAGAAGAAAATTGTTGGACAATTTGTATGACAATTAGTGTCTCCTCATGAGAACAAAAGGACGGACAAAGGGAATACGTAAAGTAGCACAGGAACAACGTCTATGAAAAGTCGATATGCGTTAGTATGCTGGAAGTGACGAATTATGTCACGTGGATCGTTATTCATATAGAAGTTACCTTTTCTTTGTCTGTACGCTCTATTGGAGATACGAAGTAGGATGCCCATTTGTATACGTATTCTGGAACGCATACGCATGGGGCCACTATGTAAGTCCGTGCTGTGACGCAACAGAAAACTAGTAGCGCCCATTTCAGGTCACACTGGAGGGAAACATTTTGCTACACTAAAATTAGTTATGGCCGGTCACGGTAGCCGAGCGGTCTAAGGCATGTACTGTCTTCGCTCGCTTGGAAACCGGGATCGTGGGTTCGAATCCCACTCAGGGCATTGATGTTTAGTTTGTGTGCGTTCGTTTTTCTGTGTTTGTCTGCAGGTATAGGCCTTGCGACGAGCTGATCACCCGCCCAAGGAGTCCAACCGAATGTCTAAGTTCTTTTAAAACCGAAGTGAAACGGAGAGTTTCATGGAGTTAGGCCAAAGTCCAAATTGGGGCTGTAGCGCCCCCCTCCCCCAAAAAAGCACTGTGATACGAAACAAACTTAAATTTTCACAATTAATCCTTGTTTCTTTTCTCTCTTAAGAAACGAAATACACATAGCACTTCACAGCCCACTTGAAATAAATTTCAAATTCTATGGACATTCTTTATTGTAGCATAAAATAATCTTGTATCGAACGACGGCAAAAATAATGCGAAACATGAGTATGACCTACATAACCATAAAGTGATGATTATCTTTAATTGAAATCAAATATAAAAACATAATTTAAAATTGTTATGCCTTCACTTCATTCTTGCTTGATAACGTAAATTCAATACCAGAAGAGTAAGTAACTACAGTCTCTTCATTTTGTTGTGACTTCATAAATAATTTGACATAAGCATACTATTTCGTTCAACAGCATGAATATTTGAAAACTCTTTAGCGGTTGTCAAGTAACGGTCTTTCTTCCCTCTCCCACCCACCCACCATCCAACTGAGGCCGATCCTGATGTTTTCACTTCGGCCCTCGAGAAAAACTAACTTTCCAGCCATGATTTTAATTTTTGTCCCTCCAATGTCTAAGTTCCAGCCTTTTTCGAAAAAAAATAGGACGCTTGTAACGATCTTTATATGTTTCTGTATCCTTTTAGTATCCACTGAAATGTCGTTTATTTCTACTCTTTTCAAGTTGCATTACACAGGTTCATCCTTACATTTAGGCAATACGCATTCAACTCATACCTCTTTAATCTTCGGGAAAAAAAAATCTTGACAGGATGACAAATTATCAGTTTCGTAAAAAGAACCTATATGATGGAGTTAGTTCATTTTATAATAATCTAGTAAACAGCGTGATATTTTTAAAATCCTCATTTCAGGTTCTTTAAATACACTAACGGCGGGCATTCTAAGTGGCAAACTTATCATTTAATTGCTACCTCCTTTATAGAAATTCGCTGCTTCTGTATGTGTCACGGACTCATATATTTCTGCATTACTCGAAAATTCTGATTGTTAGAAACTCAACTCACGTTCTCCTCGTACTTGAAGGCACAATATAACTCGTAATACACTGGATTATTGAACCACCTGAAGCATGACATTCATCTAAATAACATTCAAAAGTTTAATTCCTACCTCATACTCCGTCTCTATTAGGAAAACCTACACGTTAATACTGTTTACGGGGAGAAAATCTCTGTGTGTCCTGATATTCATATGAAACCCGTGAATGTACTTTGGTTGGAATTGTAGAGTTTATTTTAATTCTGAGCATGTGGAGCTAAAGCATATTACAGTTCATTCAAAAGTTGATCTTGAAATGTACCGAAATACAAGCTTGTATATGCAAACATGGATTTACAAGCAGAGTAAAATAACTTGGTATCATATTCTCCTGATTGTCTGCAGGTCACAACGAAAACTCGCAATCAGGATTGCCGCCATATTGATCCCGCTGTATTCTGAACAGAAGCCCTGACCAACAAAGTTACTATGAGACTGATTCCAGGGAAAACAACCCTCTTAGCCGATACCGAAATTCTGTGTCATTAAAAATCCCGAAAGCGCGCTGCTCAGATTATAAGAGGCAGTCACTGGATCTTATCCAGAGCCTGATGATTCCTGTGTTCAACATGTCCTGTTTCTTCCAGATCCAGATTAATGTCCTCCCATCTCCCAGGGGGTCTCTCCATTCAGGGGCTTTTGAAAAAAAAAATTCTGTTGAATTCCGATCTGCCATGTCCCTTCCATCTCTCTTCCTGTTCAATTACCATACTAATGTCACGTGTTTATAGCTTCGTGACCAATAATAAGGGGTTTGGATGGGACGGTTGAATTTATTGAGGGCTTCTTTTACAGTCACTCTTAAGCACAATAAATGACTGCCTAAAGGTTCGGCCACACAGAGCGCTACGTACGCGACGCACGCTACGTACGCTATGTTCGCTATACGAACAGAAAAATATCTCCCTTTATTGCCAATGTGACTGGCCACACAGACTTCCGTACGCTATATTCCCTATGTTAGTTGCGTCGCAGAGTGTACACAGCGTACGTAGCGTACGTAGCGAACATAGCGTAGCGCTCTGTGTGGCCGAACCTGAAGACTCGCTCCATTCTGGCTGGACTACGACTAGCTTCTCCTCTACGGACGAATCACTTCTGATTTATGAATGATGAATGACGACTGAATTCGTTCTTATCTGAATGGCCACTTGTATAGCGTAGCGGTATTCTAGGAAAATGTTTGTTACTTGCTTGCATCCATGGACACGCCTGTTAATTTAGCAGCAAAAATCTGTTTTCCATAGGTCTACAAATACCATTCTTGTACCCATGGACAGGCTTTTTATAAAACCCAGCAATGGTTTGCGTACAAGGATCGTATCTCCGCGGAAACGTGTTTGTCAGTTCGTTTCCTAGAAACGGTCTGCGTGACGCAATAATAGTAACCGCTGAAGAGTGAGGTACAAGGATGAAATTACATTTTTTTTGGTTTTGCGGTTGTTTTCTGTTGAACTTGGTTTAGACAGTGTCGATATGAACAGTGGTCCTGACGTTACAGAGCTGCATGGTGCAACTATCATCAGGGTCGACAACAATGTCCATATTCGTACGATCTGATGATGAAAGAACCGAATCAACAGGTATGAACGGCCGCGCCATAGCTCAAGTGGTTAGTCGCTGGCTTTCTACCGCGGCGGTCCGGGTTCGGTCCCGGGTCTGGTCAAGTTGGATTTGTGGTGGACAAAGTGGCCCTGGGGCAGGTTTTCTCCGAGTATTTCAGTTTCTCCTGCCAATCTTCATTTCACCAAATTCTCCATCATCATAATCACCCGGGGCAGGTACAATAGACCAATCAGTGGCCGCCGTGCCGAGTGGACCCAGTTCGACTCCACCCGCCACTAAGCGAAAACAGGTATGAAGTTCCTCACTAGAGCAATAACGTTCTCCTTCCTTATTTTAACATTATTATACATCTGTTAGTTTGTGTGAACACAGAAAGTGTCACAAACTGTGAGCCGATCGCAGTGGCTACGCGGTCTAAGGCTTCGTTCGCTCGAACGCTGGGATCGTGGGTTCGAATCTCACTCGAGGCATGGACGTCTGTGTGCATTTATTCTATCCTTGTTTTCTTCTGTGTGTGTAGGTAGAGGCCTTGCGACGTGCTGATACCCCGTCTAAGGAGTTATATCGGTTGAGTATAGGATTAAAAAACTGAAAATCGGCCAAGGCCCAACGAACGGCTGCAGAGCCAACATAGAGATAAGAAATTGTTGATTTGGAAATATCCACTTGTCTCTATTTTAAGCATAAGTTCCAGAGACAGGAAGGGAGAGGACAGAGACTTGAAACTGCCAAAACAAATTTTCAGAATGATGTAACAAGAAACACGACGGAACTTCACTGAGACAATCAGCACTTCTTTTTGGAGGAATATTCAACATTTACTCTCTATCGGATTAAAGATATCAGTGAGGGGAAAGCCATATAATTTACACTACGCTTACAGAGCGAAGAAGAGTCGGCACTGTACACACTGACATCTATACGTGTATTCTGACAGACAGTACGCATTCCGCCAAGCTGCAGCTCTTACGTTCTGTTTTATTCGTAGCCCCTTTGTTTTCACACAAGCATGGTGCAACAAGACTACGCTGTAACTATGAAACGTTTCCTTTATTCAGTTTTGCTCCAGCCTCGACCGCAAAGTACACACATCTACGTGCGTCATGGTTCTATAGAAGGAGAGGAGGAAGGTGAAGGATAATGAAGAGGACGTGGAGAAATACGATATGGAGGAAAGTATCAAGAGAAGGAAGACGAGAATAAGGGGTAGAAGAATAGAGAGAAAATAAACGAGGAAGAGAAAGGGCAGGAGAAGAAGGGGAAGTAGATTTACAAAATATAACTTTTACATCTCAAAATACTGTGAAGTATCGATCCATTGCAAGGCAACGTCTTCAACACACACGCGGCCAACAGTACAGGAACAGCGATTTCTGTGTCCCGCGCACGGACCTCTGCTTTGCAGCGCCCACTAGGCCCGTTATCGCACACGTATTGACGTCACCCAACAGTGAAGAGGCTGTGTACTCTGCTGTAGTCCGTGCCAAGTGGTTGTAAGGAATAGCATAAGAGGAGTTTTCTGTGTGGTCCTCGACATGCCCAGTGCTGTACAGCGGGCCAATAGACACGCAATCTGGCACGTGATATGTTTCCTGTGCTGCGTGGTCCGTGTCGCGACTGTGTAAAAGAGCCAGTTTGAAGGATAGGAGAGTCAAGAGAATGACAATACAATAGAGCACAACAGAATGAGAATTGAGTTATCGGTGAGAGAGAGCCATTGGGAGTCGGTAGTTGAGGAAGAATTAGAAATCAGCCTGTGAAGACTTTGTGTGTGATTAGAAGAATTAGTCGCAGTGAGACTTTTAATTCCGTTACCAGGATAAGTGTAGACTTAGAATCCAAGTACGTGTTTAACGGTGAAGTGTAAATTGTGTAAATCAAGAACAGAAATGTAATGCTTGTAAGTACGAGTTGATTGCATGAGAATTTAATAAATCTAATCATCAGATCCAAAACCCATTATTATTAGTCACGGAATCCCGGACACCTGACAATACAATGTGGTAAAAATCTGAACTCCATAGACCTTAATTTTCTTCATTTCTCTGCTGTTTTGTTTCTCGTAATTTCACTTAGAGGGGGGGGGAGGAGTCCAACTGGGTTCACTCGGCACGGCGACCACTGATTGGTCTATTGTAGCCTGCCCAGGGTGATTATGATGATGGAGAATTTGGTGGAATGAAGACTGGCAGGAGAAAGCGAAGTACTGGGAGAAAACCCGCCCCAGAGCCACTTTGTCAGCCACAAATTCCACTTGACCAGACCCGGAATATAACGCCGCCGCGATGGGAAGCCAGCGACTAACCGCTTGAGCTATGGCGCGGCCTTCATCTCTCGTTAAGTTCGACTATTTTCGCGATGCTTTGTTTCCAGACGCCTTTAACATGTTGTTTCCTCGGACTGAGATGACGATTTACACAGACTATACGCAACCAGTAAACAGGCAAAATTATAGTTACATAAATTTTAATGTTTAGGAATTTTAGGGAAAAATAAATTAACATAAACTAAACAGAATGGTAGCCTATGTTTACTGCATTTAATTGTGTTTAATTTGAAAAGTACTACCTTTCGGGACATAACGCCGTTTAGACCACTGAAAGTCAATAGACGTTTCGGAGTAACATATCGTCTCCAAATTCAGTGTCGAAGAATAAGCCGAGCAAGAAACCAGTGTGAAACATGTGACAAGCAGAGACACCTGCTTGCAGGCTGGTTTCTTGCTCTGTTTATTTTTGACCCTGAAGGAGGAAATGACATGTTCCTCCGAAACATCTGTTGACTTTTAACGGACTACATGGCGTTATATTCCTGAACCATAACCACCGCTATGAGAACCTCAAATCCTTTATTTAGTTCCATCACGAGATTTGTTTTAATTAGTTGCCGCTTTCCAAAGATGAATGTAGCTATCGTAAACTACCAGAAAATTAAATGTTTTAATAGTTTTCAAACGAAACATTCACAATCCGATATAAAAATGTTCTTCTATATAAAAGGTTCACGCATTCTTGGAATTCTTAAGATAATAATCACAAACTTATTACACTTTACAACGATTGTGTTTTGTTCACGAAGCACGGAATTCATGCCATTGATTGGACCTCAAAGTTCTGACAAAAAAAAAACATCAAAAACTTAAGTACGGAACGAAACGAGGTCATAATCACGGCCCGTGCATGCCACAACACGCTAGACTGCGAAAGTCTCTATTTACTTGTCCTTATGGTTATTCATCGATTTACTTGAGAGTCGGGCCCAGCGTAACACAGGAAAGCAGTACTTACTGAAAGATCCTCTGAGTGCTACAGTAGGACAAAACATTTCAATTCATTTAAAACTTTCACAAATATTCTCTTTACGATCGTGTCCTACGTACTAAAATTGGGATCATCTTCAGCAGTTGATTTTGTTAAATGAAGGTCAGAATTTTGTAACAGCCGCCGATATTAACGGATACTGTTTCAGTTCACTCACTTTTTTCTGCTGTAAAGGGAAGAAGGTAGGCTTATGAGATCACTATGAGACCTGTTTGCCTCCTTTTCTGAACTGACTCGTCTAATTTCATTTTATACAATCGTTAGCAACATGACGGACAGACGAATTAACGTGGTTGGAGAAACGCTAGAGACATTTAATTTATTTAACTGAAATGATGCATACTACAGATCTTCTGTTACTGTCACGTTTCACTTTAGACGCTAGTTTGGATTGGCGTAATGATTTATTGGATACTGATCAGGAGGAACTACAATTAAGTATACGTATAACACTTTCAATCTTACTGTAAGTATATAACACTTCGTAACTGCACCATCTAGAATAAAGACTTCACTTCTGACTTCTGACATCTTCCGACTTCTGTCTCTTTACATAACCCTTCAGCCGACCGAATATGGGACGCCGTTCCCAAAAGTTAATCTTATTGTGTCCTTCTGTTGCTGTGTTTTGAAGATTCGTTGCCGTGGATATTGGCTTTCAACAATTAAAGTGACATTGCGTGCAGTGAATCATAGTGCTAGAACCGTTGCCTAGCAATTGGCTCATATTCCTGAGCGCTTCAGAACATGTTTACTTATTCTTTTCCTAGAAACTGCCCAATCTGTCACACTACAACTTTTTTTAGTAGTTTCTACGAAACCATACGTGGATTAATTTATTACGGATCATCAGTGTGGATTTCGACAAACAGATCAACTACTAATCAGTTCTCTTGAATTCGTCAGGTATTGGAGAAAAAAATGTGAACACAATGAGACACTACACCAACTATTCATAGATTTCTAGAAAACCAGTGATTCGGTTAGGAGGGAAGCACTATACTATATTCTTAAAAAAAATGGGGTACACATGAAACAATTTATACTGATTAAAATGTGATTAAATGAAGTGTATAGTAAAATCTTATAGGTGAGTTTCCTATCCAAAATGGACTAAAACAAGGGGTTGCTTTGTTGCCTTCTTTTTTCAAATAGTCTTTAGAGAATATCCGGGAATCCCAAATGGGATTGAATTTAAATGGGACACATCGCCTGCTGGTGTATGCCGATGAAGTGAAGCTACTGGATGATAATACATATACCATAAAGGAAAACATAGTATCTTTAACTGAAGCTAGTAAGAAGGTTGGTCTAGAAGTAAATACAGAGCAAACTAAGTATATGTTGCTGCCTCGTCACCAAAATGCAGGGCAAAGTCACGACATAACGATAGAAAACAGATCCTTTGAAAAGGTGGCACAGTTCAAATATATGGGAACGACAGTAAGAAATCAAGGTTTGATTCAGGAGGAAATTAAAAGGAAATTGAATTCGGGCAATGCTTGATACCCTTCAGTCCAGAACCATTTGTCTTCTCGCCTGCTGTCTAAAAATATAAAAATTAGAATATACAAAACTGTAAAGTGGCCTGTGGTTCCGTGTGGGTGTGAAACTTGGTCTCTGACATTTAGGGAGAAACATACACTGAGGGTGTTTGAGAACAGGTTGCTCAGGAGAATATTGGGACCGAAGATAGATGAAGTGAAAGGAGACTGGAGAAAACTACATAATAAGGAGCTTCACAACTTGTACTCTTCCCCAAGTATAATTAGAATGATAAAATCAAGGAGTATGAGGTGGATAAGGCATGTAGTACAAATGAGGACGAAGAGGAATGCATATAGGATTTTAGTGGGAAAGCCAGAAGGAAGGAGTCTATTAGGAAGATCCAGACGTAGGTGCGCGGATAATATTAAAATGGACCTTATAGAGGTAGAATGGGGTGATATGGATTGGATCGATAGGAACAAGTGGAGGGCTAATGTACACACGGTAATGAACTTTATGGTTCCATAAAATGTTGGGAAGTTCTTGAGTAGCTGCACATCTGTCAGTTTCTCTCCATGCAGTTAGTTAGATGTGAAACAACATGGCCGCGATGCGAAATTTCTCTGTACCTTTTTGTCTGACGTCGATAACAAATGAACCATTGGCACGAGGCATGTGAGATTTCGTATCCAGACCGTAAACATGACCAGATGCTCTGTACGAAATACTGAATGTAGGAGTTACAGACATGGCGGAGGTAAGAATTTGTATTTTATATTTGCTAAATTAAGAAGAGTCAGAATAAGAAACGCGTACTTCATAGAAATAAAATAATATCAGAATGATAATAATAAGAGATTTATAAGACTGGACATTCATGCAATACGACAGTAAGATTTTTATTACTTCTTCTCGGAACTCTTTTTAAATGCTGTCTTAATTTAATGACCTTTGACAATTCAACTGGAAACCTTATTATTTCTTGTGTGAGTTTAGTACTACTGCCTTCCCCTTCCCTAACCTGTAGTCTTCAAGAGCCCTACAGGTTATCAAAGGATATGTAGAGGCCGAAGTTTAATGCCATCTCCCACGAATAACACGCACAAATATCTAGACTTAAACCGTCTTCTTTGTCTACTGAACTACATTTAACAATTCACATCGGAATAGTGTCAGTATTCACAGCACAGATACGATACTCAGAAACAAAAGGAGTGATTGCTTTCTCGTGATCTCCTACATAAATTCCGCTCAAGCAACCTGCTGATACTTGACAAGTCACAGCTGCGGTGACCTTAAATTAGGCAATGAAAGTGATAAGTCTCAGGCTTACACAATCTTCTGTTCTGTTGTCTTCTGTTGTTAATATGGCGGCAGTGCCTTTACATAATTCTTTCATTATTTCAACAGTCGAGTTAAATTTCGCTTAGTGGCGGGTGGAGTCCAACTGGGTCCACTCGGCACTGCGGCAACTGATCGGCCTATTGTAGCCTGCCTCAGGTGATTATGTTGATGGAGAATTTGGTGGAATGAAGACTGGCAGGGGAAACCGAAGTACTCGAAGAAAACCTGCCCCAGCGCCACTTTGTCCACCAGAAATCCCACCTGACCAGACCCTGGGTCAAACCCGGGCCGCAACAGTGGGGAACCAGCGACTAACCGCTTGAGCTATGGCGCGGCCTACTTACTTAGCCATGGAGCTGAGGCCTTCTTGAGGAGCCGCAAATTCTGCAGCTACTCAAGAATTTCCCGGCATTTTATGGAACCTGAAAGTTCATTATCTTGTTCACAAGAGCCTTCAACTGGTTCCTATCCTGAGCCAGATCAATCCAATCCATACCATCCCATCCTATCTCTCTAAGTTCCTTTTTAATATTGTCCACCCACCTACTACACCTTGATCCTCGAAGTGATCTCTTTCTTTCTGTCTTTCCCACACATAATTGAAAAAATCCACATCATCGGGACTCAATCCTGCGACCTTCCGGCTTGTATCATAGTGCCTCAACCAACTACGTTACCCCGTATCCCTCTCATAGTGGTACTAAAGCGATTTTCCAGGGATATCAAGGTCTGATTCGAAGATTACAGCACTCCATTTGAAAGCAGTATCTGTAAGTGTTACTTTTATTTCGAAATGGCTCAGAATACGAGCATGCGTGTACGCGTACATGTACAGACAGAAAGGTGACTATTGTTCTCTCACATTATAAGGGCATTAAAACTAAACTGCGTATTTTCCCAAGAGCGCCAGATATTTGTTTGAGTGTTTGAGTGATTACCAGACATAAACACGCTGAGAATAGTCGCTACAAGATATCACGAATCTGCGTATCGCGTATAATTGCTTAGCATTTAGACTCAATAATGAACGGTAAAAAAGTTTGATGAAACATTTTAATCCATCAAAGCAGAAGTTTTAAACGTCATAAAGAAACGGAGAGACAGGATGAATTAGGTTGAAGCCTAATTCTAAATGAGCAAACGGATTAATGAAGTCCTAGGTTCATAAGTCTCCTTTTTCTCCGTTATTGGAGGCCAACCAGCAACAACCAGTGTAACAGTAGATATCACGGGGATGGAAGACTTACTTCGCCGTACCATTTAAAACTGGTGCCTTTTGTCTTTATTAGACAGGAAGTGACTCCAGCTCTACCATGAGAACAGTTACGGGAAGCAATAACATTAATCTCTCAGAGATACTGATTGAAGCGAACAAGTGACGTCTTGAAGCACTGTACAACAAAGGTTTGGAGCTCCACCTAATTCCGGGTCTCTATTCGAGCCAGTGAAAGTCACTGGGTTGTTTAATGACTCCATATGATGCACAGAGCTTGTTTAGCGAGAGAGTGATAGGTATACGGGAAACTAGGAAATATGATATTTCACTTTGCGAGACAGAAAGACAATGGGAGAACCAAAAAGAAAATAAAAAAGTAAAGAAAGAAAAATTAAATGAAAATTAATGTACATAGAAGAAATCAGTAAAAGATGGAAGAAATAAAGGAATAAAAGAAGAAAAATTAAGTAAGAAAGAAATGAAGAACGAATTAGAAATAAACAAAGAAAGAGGAAAATGGAAGAATAAAATAGAGAAATACGAGTAAACAAGGAATAACGAATTCAATTCAGTTAAGACAATAAAAGGAACACGGAAAAAGAGCGGAGAAGGAGAAAATTAAGACAAAAAGAGTGAGATGAAATGTATTTTTGAAGATCTGTGAATAATCATATGTCTTTATATCGCGAAGTTTTCTTTTTTTGTAGTTCCCATTTCTTAGTCTGCATGTACGTACCACGGTCCGGACGCTGGGTATGTGTCCGCCTTCGGTCACAAGGAAACAGACTTCACTACGTGGGGCTTTTAAATTCACACCTACCCACCTTTGCAATTACCCCTTATCTCACAACGTTTTCGAATCAAATGTATGTGTCCACTGTCTGCTGAAATCCTTCCACACACATTCACCTAACAGTGCTGTGTAGCTGTAGAATGCAAATACTTAGCTTCCGTTTCTACCTGGCCCGCTATGGGCCTGAAATTTCGTAAATCAAAGAATTAAATCATGCTCAATTTCTAGAGGTACTGTGTTCGAATTTCGGTTTTGAGACAGTCTCTTTTGACTATCTTCCTCAAAACGCCGTAAGAAAATGCTACAATTACGCCTTAAAATCGGCTGCACCATATTCATTCACATATTTCCCATTTTATCACTAGAAATCATGTTAGGCTTCTTGGCCTTACATAGACTATGCAACTGAAAAGCATCTTCAAATAACCAAGGCATCTAGGAGTCTATTTATTTCCTTAACTGCCATCCAGAGTCATCCTATAATTCTACGCCACAAACTGGACGGGAGCTAGAAACATGACAATGGCATATTCATTTCGATGTGGTTCGCGCAGTGGATGAGACACTGCCCATTTACATGGTCATGCGATACATAACTCGTGCAAACTGCACTCTCGTCTCCCCTCATAAAACAGCCGTTGTTACACAGTCTGTGGTCAAGCATTTCAAAAACCAATGATAACAGCAAAATAATGGGCGTCCCCCAACATTATCATAATTTTATCTGGAAAATATATTTAAAGTCAGTGATGTGTAAATTTTGGGTCAGGCTGTACTTATGACGGGGCTAAACAACGGTGCTAAAGGAAATAAATGAACGGAGACAGGCGGCAATGCACACACATAGACAATGGAAAATGATTAACAACATGCCAGAATGGGATGACATACCCAACATTCATTTTCTGCCACAAGAGTTTCGGGTCCTCGGTAGGGTATAATGTTTGTGTGTCGGACTTAGCATACGCAGCTGACACGAAACTGAGAAACTCTCTCACTTAACAGAGCATTCGCGGCAAATCTCATTAAATACGATTCATACATTCGTTACAATTGTCTAAGTTTCCTGAGGAAGGAATTTCTCAGGGAGGTGGTTCTGAAGAGTTGACCTGCTCTCTCCAAAGAGTGTCGCTCTGTGTCATCATAACAATAATAATAATGGCCCTACAGTCTATTTTTGGGCCTTGGCCGCTTTTCAGTTTCCTGATCCTATACACAGTCGGTAGGACTCCTTGGACGGGGGATCAGCCCGTCGCAAAGCGGCTACCTACAGACAGAACAACACAAACAGAATGAATGCATATACAGATATTCATGCCTTGAGCGGCATTCGAACCCACGATCCCAGCATTCGAGCGAGCGAAGAGTTATGACTTAGGCCGCGCGGCCACTGTGATCAGCGAGACTCCGTGTAGTTTGATATAATTTTACTGATGTCTTGAAGAAACATACTGCTGCAGTTTTTAAGCTGTGGCAATAAGCAGAACAATTAAAGAGCAAGCACAATGCACACGGCGTCATATTTCTGAAGGTGGTACTTTTCAGACAAAATTACCCTTGTGAAGACAAAGTGGTTATACTTATACAATTCAACATTCACCATCATCCTATCATGCAACATGTAATATCCTGTTCTACTCAGATTATAAAATAGACCATAAATAAAATAAATTAAACGCAATCTAATACTTTCAGCGCAGAATCTCACATTTCCGCAATGATCACGATTTACTGATATTTAAGCTACAGAATGGATCAGCACATAAGAACTGTGCATGTGTGTTTATGATGAATCTTAATATAAAATTTCACAAAATTTTCTGGTCGCTAAAATATCAGAAGTGAATCTGTATGCAAAAAAGTTCGTGCTTTATATATGAGACAAACTCCGTCTTAAGTGCAACAATTTTATTGTAGTCCTTTCTTCTTCCCTTCCTCCACACTACATGTTTCGGCCCTAAATGGCCATCATCAGGTGTGTATTCTTACGTAGCTGCTACACTGTCCGTAGTTTAAAATTTAAAATCACCAGTCTTTCCAATTTTATGTTTGTATAAAATCTTTGTTAACCTTCAGGCGTCAATTTGATTTCTAAAATTTGCACTTTTTTAAACTTCAATTCAAATTAAAATGTCTATAAATCTTCTTTTCTTTTTCCAAATGTTTAAAAATTAAAATTTTCTCGGGGTACACGCCCTATGTCTATAGTGCTGCAGCGGCTACTTCTTGTTTTATCGCCGTTCAGGTATTGTTCTGTGTAGGCTCTCTCTGTGTGTGTCGCTGTGTGTGTAACAGGATGCTTAAATATAATAAAGATCGTGCTTATTGCGAAAAAGGAGTGAGTGTTACAGAATAAAACGCTTGGTCAATTTTATTCCATGTTTATCTGCCGACTCTATCCGCCTCATTCCGCAGCTGAGAAAAATCAGAATTTTTAATATGATGAGCACATCTAGCAGAGCCTTTATAATCTCTTATGCGTGTTCCAAGAATTTCGTACGAAGCTCATACAGTGAAGAATAAAACGCTTGAATGTTGGGGGGGGGGGGTTTATAGAAGTATAAAATTCCAAAATAACTTTCAGAATTAACTCAGTATAAATGTAATGAAGTCCTGGAATTTATTGTGTGCACATAGCATACATAACTTTAAACCAGGCTTCTCCATTGATAAACTGTAACTCATAAACCCGGGGAAGTGCTTAGCAGTCACGGAATGACTATGGTAGGCACAGATGATTTTTTTAACAGGGCCAAGAAGAAAATAGGTACAGTACGCATAGCATGAAAACTGGAGCACTGAACAATGAATTTAAAATCTGGGCAATGCTATTTAAGTTTAAAACAGCTTCTCTTAGATGAGCTGTAGGTTTATCCTTCATTTCCAGTTTACAAAATTTAATAAGATTGTAATTTACACGCAATACTCTATCTGAATTGTTACGCTTTACCAACGAGTAATAGTGTTATATGTTATGTTGGGGATTGATTGCTGGGACATTTCGGATGTTCGCTGTAAGTAAATTGTGAAAATAAAATCGTAATCAAGAAACTAGTTACAAAAATAACTTTACATTCATTCATTAAAATAAACTATAACATATTGTTCGACATAAGTTTTTAAAAATTTAAAGAATTTATAAAGTCGCAAATCCGAAAACTGAAAATATGGGGAGCTATTTTGATCACTGAAGGGGATTTGTGAATCACACCATGTGGACATAATTTTGTTTATAATTTCCACACATAAATTGTTTTCCGCCCTGTGAATCAACACTAACGTCTTCAAACTATTTCTTACGCTCCTGACAACTAAACCACTCTGTTTTTAAAACCAACTTCTCGTCAATAGCACAGAAACGGAGTGGCAGACTCTGTCAATTTTCATTTCAGTCCCTTCCACTGACGGGAACCGCGTCATCTTCATCGCCTGATGACTGCTCAACCAACCTCCTTCGTCTTCATGGTACATGTTGCTTATGGCTTTACCACATTTGTCTTACATGCCTCAGGATCACCGTCAGATATTAAACCGCGACGTCCTTGCTTTCTATAAAGATTTCCTGGGTGATCTGATGGTTTGTATACAAATTCACAAAGAAGTGATGCATATTGCGGTCAAGATTGTAGTCCATGGCTTGAAAGAAACAGCGAGTACCTCATCACAGGACGTGCCTGCACAGGAAAGTAGTACCATTTCTGTTTGATTCAGAGCAGAATTACAAAAATGTGGTACTGGTTTGCCTTCCCTGTAAAGGGTGGAATGAGTAATTTACCATTTGAAATACCTTTAGGTTTGTAAGGGTTCAATTCAATACATTTGAATCTTTTCAGAACACTGCCCACTGACGTACTTCTGACCTTGCAAAAAACAACTATCCAAAATTGGATTTATTGATGGATGCATGTCGTTGATTAAGCATTCAAGTGGCGGGTAATCAGAATTCTGTGATTTGTATGTAGTTCTATAATCAGATTGTTAAGACACGTATGATGTGTGGTAGTTAGCAAAACATCTGAACATGGTGCTTTCGACAAGGCTTCCAAAGAACAATGGGATATTACCAGAAACACAGCCTGATGAATGTAACCGCCCACTGTCATTCTCACAGACTTTGCAGCCGGAAAATTTAACTTGCGCGATTCCAGAATCCTTACGCCTTCCACAAACATAATGGAAGGAATATACACACCAGCGAATGTTTATCACGTTCTCTGCACCTTATACATTGACTACCTTCAGAATTTCCCTCCATTTTCTCCCTCTAGGAGCAACTATGTCTTTTTCAGGTAAAGTTTCAGTATGAAGTCCAGTTTTATATGCTGAACAACTTCTTAGGGATTTCTTTTATTCCCAGTTCTTCCACAATTAACCCATCAGGTGACGGTATGCTTCTACAACGGCCCTATCCACTCACATAATCACCTTTCATAACACATCTGGAGTTCCAAGAGAGAAGGACGCTTTCCTCCTTAAGATAGTGAATCCAGTCTTTGTCGGTCACAGTGGCCGCTCGGTCTAAGGCATGAACCGCCTTCGCCCTCTCGAAGGCTGGGATAGTGGGAACAAATTACACTCAAGGTACAAATGCCTGCGTTTATTCTGTATTTGTATAGGCAGAGCCTTGCGACGGGGTGATCCCCCATCCAAGGAGTCCTACCGACTGTCTAAGATTAAGAAATTGAACTGAAATAGTTTTCACGGATGTCATATGCTCCAAGTGGGACTAAAAGAATAAAGACAGACGGATAGAGAATCCAGTCTTTAATGCATTGTTTTATTTTCCCATAGTTAATTTAGAGTTCGACTTTCTGCAGCGATGAACGCTGACCTGTGAAACTGATACGCAGTGTAGACGAAACCTGCTCTAGCTGGGCCCTCTAATCTATCACACAAATCCTCTTTTTCTATCTCATTGGAAACTTTTTATAATCCTCTCGTTCCCATTTTGGAGCATAGGGCTTCTTTCTCTGTTTCACTGATCATTCTTACAGAGGTAGGACTCCTTGGACGGCTGATCAGCTCGTCGCAAGGCCTCTACCTAGACATAGGACAACATAAACAGAGAATAGAATCATACAAACATCAAACATCCAGGCCTTGTATGGGATTCGAACCCACGATCCCGGTTTCCGAGCGATCTAAGACAGTACATACTTCAGACAGCTCAGCTACCGTGACCGGCACTGGAAATTTTGGTGACCAAACCTTGTTTTCCACTTTTTATCCTATTGTATCATTTTGGAATTTTGGTCGTAGGCACGTGGCTTCAATACATATTTGGAGGACAGTGTCTTGAATCATGATCAATCTTGTCGCAGCTCCTAATACTGACACTTCTTCTCCATTAAGCTGTTAATATCACACTTCATTACGCCTTCTGTCCATAGATTGAATGTTCCTTCCCTGTTCTGTTTCCTAAACATCTGAATTAGAGGAGTATATTAGTCACGAAATAAGAAAACGGAAGGGTAATTGGATTGGTCATGTTTTACGTAGAAACTGCCTTGTAAAAGAAGTTATTGAAGGAAAGATAGAGGGGCGGATAGAAGTGACAAGAAGACGAGGAAGAAGACGTAAGAAGATGCTGGATGACCTTGGGGACAGAAGAGGATACTGTCATTTGAAGGAGGAAGCTCTAGATCGCATTAAGTGGGAGGAATTGTTTTGGAAGAGACTGTGGACCTGTCGTCTGACAGATTACTGATGATGATAATGATGATTAGTCACCAGTAGCAGGATTTTCAGGCAAGTTGACCAAAGTAACCCCTCATCAGTGTCCACAACTACCCCGTTTCACTCTACTTCCAAAGAGCAGCTGCAGTACTAAAATGACTACAGAATTTAGAGGTCACTTCCTGCAACTGATTCACAGTTCCCGATCTATAAGCAGCAATATTATAATAATGGTTCAAGCATTAATGCATACGTTAAGACTGTATTTCACAGTTTCTTAATTTACCGAGATGTCGAATGGAAGCTAAAATCACGTACCTTCAAATGTATAAGTATCTCTGAACAACAACCTTAAAAGTTTCAAGAAATGGTGTACAGAACATACGTAACCCCGTGGCCGAAGAAACCCTAACGTACCCCATTGGGCAGTGAATATACATAGGGAAAAAGCTTCACGTGGGGCTTGAGTTTTCTTCATCACACCGCGAGACTTCGTACTTTTGCGGGGTATAACTTATTTGTGATTTGGTAAATGTAAAGGAAATGAAGCGCAGTAAATGCAGACCGAATTTCGTGCCATAGAGCAGAGCAGGGCGATGTAGCGGTGTACACGCTCTCGGACACAACGTTGTTCTTCTGAACGATTTGGAAGACGCGCCATCTCCAGGTACACGGACACTCCTGGAAAATATTTAATTCAGTACCTGGCGAGTGGAATGAAAGGGCAGTTTTGAGTCCCAAGTGGCAGGGATCCCTGCAAGTAGTGAACTGTCTCTAGAGTGCAGACCGCAGCCCACCGGCTGCTCCATAAAATATTCACCAACATAAAACTTTCTTGACCTGTTCCCCTTACCCTGATAGTGGCAAACTTTCGTGTGAAAATACTTGTATTATTTATTTCGTACAATATGTGAAGTGTCAAACTGTTCTTCCTAGAAATGAATGACCGAATAAATCTATGGCACCTGGCGTTCACGAAAATTCCACGCCATTTGTCGGTCAGTTGGAAACGAGAATGAATGCAGGACATTCTAAGAGCCGTTGCGAAAGTCTCGGATTCTGCTGTGATATTAGGGTCCTTGGGAACCGTATCTATTAATTTAACCTGGAAGATAGAAAATTACACGTACATGAAAGAAATCATAGTAAAGGAAGAAAACGAGGAGATAGAAAATAGAGGAAAGAAACAAATATTAAAAACCAATCAGAAAGAGGAGACGAAAGAAATAAACAATAACAAGAAGAAAGAAGTAGAGAACCAGGGGAAAGTAAATAAACGTCAGAAAGAATTGGGGGAGAGAACGGATGAGAAACAAGCATACAGTAATAGAAAGATAAGAAGGAAAGGACATATATAAAATGGAATGATAGAACAATTAATTGTCAATGAACAGGGTGCATTTGCGAACAAAGCAACAAAATTTTTCTTAACGAAAATGAAACCTTGCAGCAGTGTTTTATACACCAAAACGAGCAGTACACAACAAACTCCATGAATCAAGGCGCCCCTAGTTAAGATAAACAAAAACACAAGACACTTTAAACTCACTGGCAACGACTTTCTGCATAGCCAATACGAGAAAGAAGGCGTGTACAATCCATTCAAATTCATGAACCCCTTTCAACTCTAATACATTTAATTTTATCAACAATCAAATTACAGCAAACCATCTACTCTGCGAGCCAAATAAAAAAGAGCTTATTTGCTTCGCAATTCTGTTCGTACGTAGGGCCTACACCTTAACTGTTACGCTTACAGCCTCTAGAACTCACTGATAAGGAGGATACATCACGGTAACAGTGCCTGCATAACTCCTAATTCAGAACGAATTCACTTAAGGACATTAGTAGGAAAAGAAATATACCAGCTTCCAGTGAGGGAGTTTTAGAGCCTTCTTCCATCTGGCGTGTTGCAATGCAGAGGCACTATTGATCATGGGAGGTGAGTGTTGCTCACTGGATTAATCGAAGTCTGCAGCCCTTAATTGAACCACCAAGGATTACGTTTGGCAAGGTAAGCCGTATGCACTGCTATCAGATGGAGAAGATCAAAGCCTCGGACAAAAGAACCCAAGAACGGGAACGAAGACCAGTTAATGACTGACGAAAATCTG
This sequence comes from Cryptotermes secundus, assembly GCF_002891405.2. Lineage (NCBI taxonomy): Eukaryota > Metazoa > Arthropoda > Insecta > Blattodea > Kalotermitidae > Cryptotermes > Cryptotermes secundus. The sequence goes on along the minus strand of NW_019727393.1, from coordinate 1,492,296 downwards.
TAGGGAAGTTCGTTGCTTTTTGCAACAAGTTAAAATAACCCAGTGCCGACTACTGCGGTGTAGACTAGCTCACTTACTTTAATTAAATAAAATTTATTTACTTGTATTCTTCCATTCTGTCACGCTATTTCCTCTCCTCCCCCTGCTCAAATGCTTACTTCCTTACTGTCGTATTTTGGGGATTTCTATTCGAGCCTCGGTCCTGGTGCCGGCTGACGTTTTACATAATATTCCTCAGTCCCTCCCTTACATGTCAGGACAGGGCCATGAAAGAGGCAACGATCATTTCCTTCCAAATGAATCTAATCTGAAGAAAGCAGTCTTCTGGGATTTGGCACCGCGTATAAGTGGTGCTAACCGACGTTTCGGAGGAACGTATCGCCCCCATCTTCAGGGTAGAAGGAAAAATATAAGAAATCTGCAAGCGAAGAGAGCGTGAGAACCGGTTGTGGCCGCCTGTCACTTCCCACACCCTCGAACCCACCCCCTTGTCTGAAATTTTTCTTCTGCGCATTCAAGGTTACTCTTTGCCTTGTTCGAAGTTACGTGACACTTGCTATAGAATATCAAATACAACAAGTTCATATTCTATTAAATCTTCAAAAAACGACTTCCATGTAACTGGATACGATTTATACAGACATATTACTCATACCATTTCAGAAGGAAAGAATAACTTCGTATTTTATGCAACTTAAATACGAATGGAAGGAAGTTAATAGTGGGGAAGGAAAGAAATGACAGGAAACGAATGAGATGGGAAAAACGTTCAGAAATACTGAAATAAAGAAACAGTATGAATACACAAGAGGGAAAGGAGCCAAGTTATATGACAACAGCGGGTTTATGTTATAATAGAACAATTCAAACAAAACAAACAAAAAAATAAAAAACAATCGAATATGTTTACATTTTACAGGAAATTTCACCCATGTCACTAGAATGTCAAAGTAAATAGCTTACAAAAGATTCAATTTTAGATTGTGTAATGGTCGATTCTGAAGGGTACGTTCATTCACTCTGTCAGTCGTCAGATTTCCAGTGCATGTCAGCGGTACCGGATATACTACTACGTTCACACCACAGTACTTCGCGAAGTAACACCCAAATACAAACACGGAAATGGTGTGCGTTCCCATATTGTCACTGTGGATGAAAACAACAGTTTCTAGTGTTAACGAAATTGAAACAGCTCGTGTTTGGATCCAGTGGCGTTAGCTTCATATCTATTATTTCGAAGGTGAGATACTCAAAGGGATGACTATGAAAAATACTGTCTTCTGGGATGTTACGCCGTGTATGTTGTAGAATTTCACTTTCGTTTCTGTGGGCTAAACTGCCTCCGTCTTCAGACTGAAACAGTAGTCCATGTCAATATCCAGCAAGCAGCAAGGCTCAATCAGATGGGAAATAAAATGCAATTATTATGTTCCTCCGAAACGTCGGTGAACACCTACCGGACTACACCGGCATCACATCTTAGAAGTTTGTAACCTACATAATTTACGTTCTTCTTTTGGCTTATTTTGGACTTCATCCATCGTCTGGTATGTAAAAGGCAAAAAAACCACGACGTTTCGGAGACTGGATCTGTCCAGTGATTGAGACTAGCTCTTTCTAACGGGCCCAACTGAGTAGGTTTATCCTTCCCTATCCACCTGAAGACGGAGACAGATCCAGTCTCCGAAACGTCCTGTTTTTTGTCTTTTACATAACAGACGATGGACGAAGTCCAAAATAAGCCAAAAGAAGTACAGTATACACCATCGTCAGAATCTTTTCAAGTCTATAATTTATATTGTTTCTCTGAAGATTCATTCATACCTAGTTGTTCAAAATGACGCTATTTTAAACTTAATTTATATGACGTCGAACAGATGACTATGGGAAGCTCATAGTGAAGAGCGAGCAGGCCTATTGAGGATTCGATAGGAGCTGTACGAGACTGTACAAACCCACAAGTGAGGACAGCCGGGAGCTCAGCGAAATTAGAACCGGGTAACTTCTCAATACGGCCATAGAACCTTACATCTGCACTAAGCCACTCAGTGGGGAAGACTGAGATAAGATCCTCACCGATTAGTTCGAAAGTCGTTTAGACGTTACCCAACTGAATTCTAAACATAAGATTTAAAATTTATGAAACTTTACTATAGACGTTTTCTGATTAGTGTCTCCATCGAATTCATGGGTGCCCTAGGTTTCCTTTTGCTTTGTTTTGATACGCATAAGACTTTGTATGGAATTTATGGCTTCCATCATATATCCAACAATTTTTCCCGATATTAACTAAAGGGATAGGACAACGATTCATTTGCTACCCTCCATACTTTGTCGACCATTTTGTATTTGATACGCTGTGCACAGAGCTTCGAGATTTGGATTTACTTCTGTGGTCACGTGTAAGGTTGCTACTTCACTAGCATAAAATATATTTTACTCTTTATTTTGGGACTAGTTTGGACGGTTGGTATCGAACCCGGAACTTTCCGGATAATTAAACAGTACACTAATAAGGGATGTAGAACTAAGAAGAACAAACCGCAGAAACACCATGCACTTTTTTCTATTCAGATTCGAAATTCTTTTGTCAAACTATTTACTGCGAAACATTTCACAGAAGAGAACAGAAATTCACTTCCTTTCCTTGCTCCGTATCAACATATTCCTTGTAATTTGATTACACAACCAACCTCTTGCTGAACCTACATACTTCAACGTTGAAAATGGAAGCAGTATTTTCTTCCGAAATGTCGGCTTCCTCCCACAAAACTACAGCTGTCACAGCCAAAATGACCATATTTTTAATAATCGCCGCTATGAAAATCTAAGAAATGTTAAACTAGTTATTTTGGAAATTAATTAACGGAAATTGTACTTTGATTAATTTCCACATAAAACTTCCTCTTGAGAGAAATGTGGTACTCCCAGCGCAAATAANCGACTGAATGATAGTGAATAATGAATTGGATATGATGTGAAAGGATGCGGTAGTTGTCTAATTTAAGCTACTATAGAGGAATTCGCTTCAAGGGGCTGAGAATACCAGGAAATTCTCAGAATACACAATGTCTCGGCCGAGTTTCGAACACGTCACTCCAGAGTACAAATACGAAGAGGTACCGCTTGAGCTAATGTCCCCGGTTGCACATCACTGAGTAGGGTTCTAGACTGGATATGCATTGCAGAATTTTCATGCAAAAGTCGGTGTAGTTACTTCTATTCGTATTAGACAAGAAAACATTTTTATTCTTTGACATTTTTCTTTTCGACTTACGGAACGTCAAAATAAATTCTGCCAAGGATTTGTCCAACAGTTAAGAACTGCTGGACACATCACGATGCAGCAGGCTATTACCGAATCTGCAGGTTCATATCAATCTTCACAAATGCCCTGGAGTATATTCTTTCTCCTGCGTTCTGCCTCCATATAGTCTGGTAGAATAAAATAATTCCTCTATCTTCGGGTCGACGTGTAAGGCAAGAAAGAATATTATTTTTTTTACGTAAGATTTGAGGTTTTCACGGCGGTGACTATGAAGAAAGCAGTCTTCTAGGACGTTGCGCGGTGTCGATATTGTGTTCACAGACGTTTCGGTAGAAAATAACGCCTCCATTTCAGGGTAGAAGAAAAGGGAAAAAACCGCGAGCGAGGAACGAGCGTGAGCAGGTACCTTTTAAAATTTATTACGTTTGCTGCACTGCTTAACCTTCCTTTTTTTTCTTATTCGCACGGTAGGGGTTGGAGTCCCGCTCCAGTTTCGGAGTGATATAAAACTGGCCTACATCTTCAGCACCTATGGGAAAAGGGAGCTGCTTGATGCGTGTTCCCTCAGACTACGCATCAACCCTGAAAATGAATCCTGCGAAACATTAGCAAACTTCTACTACATGGTGACCTACTCTACGCGCTTGACGCCATGAGAACTTCAAAACTCAAATAGATTTACGATTTGCATACCTGTCAAGCCCAAATTTGTATCGAAGGTCATTATCTCAGACACAAGTGGTATAGCAAATATGGACTCAGTACTAAGCACTCCCGTTGTAGCTATGGCTTGTCTTGGTGTTGCAGCTATATCCTGTTCCAGCAGCACCACTTCCTGCTTAGCTACACTATGTTTGCGCTGCTCAGCTGTTTGTTTCCGTAGACAACTCGGCGTTCAGGAATGGCTGCCTGACTTTCTATATCATACAAGTACACGACTGCATATTTACATAGAATATGCATAAGGACTGCCTCACTATCTCGGAATATATTAACGACAGCTTAGTGTTAGAAACAATACCTTCTGCAGTACCGCACGCGGACAAATTTTCTTCTTGTCTTCCTAAAACAGGTTCAAAACTGAAACTGTACATGCAGTCCGAATCTTACAAACATCTTTAGATTTGTACGATTTGAGGTTTTCACGGCGGTGACTATGAAGAAAGCAGTCTTCTGGGATTTGGCACAGTGTATATGTGGTGCTAACCGACGTTTCGGAGGAAAGTATTGCAGCAGTCTGCTTGTACCGTTTCTCACGGTCTCTTCGCCTATGGATTTCTTATATTTTTCCTTCTACCCTGAAGATGGAGGCGATACGTTCCTCCGAAACGTCGGATAACACCACATATACACGGTGCCAAATACCAGAAGACTGCTTTCTTCATCTTTAGGTTTCTCCTGACGATTTAAATAATTCTGTCTCCTTGGGCGAAGACGTCATGTTGTAATGGGGCTGCTGTATCGACATAACTGTCTGCAACCTCGCAGTTAACTGGCCAACCAAGACCAAGTACAAGTAAATTTACGACTGACGTCGGTCATTCAATTAGTCGGCTCCTTGATTCTGAACACCTGGTTCTCATGAATAAATTTAGAAGTCTCTTAGATTATACGAAATGTCCTCATTGATGAGAGGATTGATCTGGCATTTGTTAACTGTACGCATGTGTGAGTAACCAGCATTGTCGCCACAATACCTACCGCTCCGTATCGTGAGACACTTAGAAATTCTCTGTGTTCTTTGATGGATGTGGCGGTAGAAAAGCTGATCGGATATAAAATACGTTATTAGACAGGGTTTCTTCTTGAAGGAAGATGATACGGCATAATGCGTTATTTCATTTTAATTAATTTAATTACTTCTAGGCCGAAATATTTTCTTATTTTATTATTAGAACTTGATCAAATAATCTTAAAATTTAACAGTTTAAAAACGGATATCTCTAATTATACGCCTGTTGGTAGAGTCTAAAATAATTATTACGATTTCAAGTAAATATACTGTAACGTGTAGGAGTGACTAATAACGCGGGTTCTGGATTGGATGAACGTGTTTATTTACTCCATATAAGCACCACCAATAATTACACTAATTATAACGCTATAGCTAATTCTACACTTTATAATTCACTGTTATACACATACAAGTCGTCTCCTGGTAACGCAATTAAAACACAGGAACTGTAACGGTCTCATTGAATTACGTACTCCAGATATTACACTTAAAGTCTTCTCTTCACAGCCGCACAGTTGCAACTAGCTCTTAACCACACAGCACTCCACTGCGCTCTCATCTGTTTTCCATGACGGTTTCGTGTTCTTGACCCACGCCTTCTCAGCCACTACTACTTGTAAACGACCTTTGTTGTACCCCACAAAACTTCGCGTATAGAAAACACCTATTACTGTAGACGTGTTTACATTTCTGTTGCCTAGCACTGGGCATGGCGTGGATCACACTGAAAAGCAAGCCACGTGATTCCTACCCAGCGAGTTTATTGGCGCGCTGACTGCTGCCTAGTAATGAGCTGTAATATTCGTCCTATTGTTGCATGTGCGTATCGCGGAATGTTTATAGAGTCGTTGCCTGGCAATGCGTTGACATGCCACAATATGATTTTAATAATTTACGTGTATATAAAAAGTGATGCTGTGTAATACAGTTACAACAACAACAAGTACAAGGTATCCCTGTAACAGGCCATGGAGGCCCATAGGTTTGTGAGATGTTGAGGTTCCCACATTTTCTAGACAATCAGCTCATAGATAGCTGTAAGGTTGTCAGCCTTACGCGCTGGCCGCCCTCTAACCCCAAGAATGAATAACACATTTAGGCGAGGAAAATTTATTTGCAAGGGCGGTTGCAAAATTCTGCGATAGAGCCGCTAATTTAGATGTAATTATTGCTTAATAAAAATGCATTATTTCTACCGAAGTACTGTATTATTGGAATAATCAGAAAAAATATCACATCTTCTTGAAATGACAACAGCAAAACAAACTTTAAAATTTGTCCGTGTGGTCTCAAGTTTAAGAACGGGGATACAGACAGACTGAAAGCAACACAAATTATATTTCAGTAGACGTTACCAAGTATTAAACAAATAATTAATCAACGAATACCAGCAGAAAGGCAATTAAATGTTTCTAACATTAGCTGGGAAATTTGAAAGTGCCATAAGAATAGAGTAGAGCACATAGGCCTACACAGAGCTGAAGAAGACAAACAGAATGCAGAAGCAGACTCTGAAATAAAGGACGCTGAATGAAAGTCATTATCGACGCCCGGAGAAAATACAAAGTTACCAATGACGTTATAAAATTTAGAGAGCAGTTCACTGTTCATCGCCATGCATACATGATGGTGGTTTCTTGTGATGCTGTTAGTGTCTACACTATATAGTGATTGGTGAATAATGAACCAGAAACGATGTCGAAGGAAGCATTCGTTCCCTGACAGAGTTACTGTCACGGATTTTGACTGGAGGGACTGAGGAAAAATGAAACACCTAAGTCAGGATAGTCGGTGTCTGGGCCGAGTTTCGAACACAGAATCCCCCGAAACGATTGTAGCACTTCCGCTACCTCACCACAGTTAAATGTACTAATAGGATATGAATACATTAACGACGATGAAGGGAAATAAGTATCACTTTAAGGTGTCATTACAAATTTCAAAATGTTGTTCCGGCATTCGTCTTGAGAGAATGGGGAAAATCACGGAATGTACTTCGTTCGTGTCTTCTGAATTATCACACTGCACCTAATTTAGCGTCCAAATAATACGAATTTACATTACCTTTGCTTCTCTGGCTATTTCAGATGGAAATAATTTATGGAAGGCCGTACTACAGTTGCTTTTCTTTACAGACTTGTACCTAAAATTCGAAGGTTCTCATTTTAATACTTTTAATTTTATTTTGAAGGCGAAACTGTGTAGTTAAAAGGTAAAGTTTCCCTGTGCTTAACTTATTAAGCAATACGCCATGAAGACGTATGTGGGAGTAGATGTATAGATCCATGTGTTATTCACTCGGAACTAGTTGGAAGTGAGTAATCAGCTTCACGCCCCCGCTACTTAATCCTCCAGGAAAGAGCCCCCGTTACCCATTGGAGAGGAAGCCGAGTGGCCTTAGAACCGGTCTGGACGAAGTAGCAAATGTCCTGGTCACAGGACGTGAAGGCTCATAAGGGAGCGAGAGGTCGAGGCTCCCACATCTTCTGGACAGTCGTCTCATAGATGGCGGTAAGGTCTCGACGTGGAGAGGAGAAAAATCTTGACCCTATCGGGACTCGAACTCCGACGCCTCGGCTGTCCAAACCGTAAAAGAAGTAAAAATGTATATAAAGCTATCCCTGTAACAGGCCTTGGAGACACATAGGATCGTGAAACGTCGAGACTCCCACATTTTCTCTAGACAATCGGCTCACGGATGTCGGCGAAGCTGTCAGCCTTAAGCGCCGGCCACACTTTACCCCCAGGGAGATTCCTGGTGCTCATTTCTCTCAGACCTCAGGGCCATAATGCGGATGGGATGATTAGGTCAATTGAAAAATGCAACGCCAGCAGTCAGTCCTTATGCCACCTGCGCCGTTCTGTTATTCACCAATTATACGTCTAACACTTGACTGGAGATGGAACATGCAGCATGCATAAATCATAAAGCTCTTCGTCAGAAATCGGTTAAGAGGCGAAGAAGTACATGAGAATAGAATATTAAAATGATGTTGCGGCATTTCGGTGAGGGAATATGAAGTTAACTGGACTCGTTCTAAGATAAGTTGAACTTGTTGGAGTTTTCCTACTTCCAAAGCAACAAGAATATTTCTAAAAACATCCGGATACCCAAGGAAGGCATGTCTACTTTTCTTATACTAACCAATAAACGAGTAAGGAATAAGAACAGACACTGGAAAACTAGTGCCGATCACAATCCACTCCACTCCCCGCCAACAGCAATATAAATCGTCCTAGCGGGTTTAGTAGTTCAGCAATTAAAGTATAAACTACCAATTATATTTGCGTGGAATAAAGTTTTGTAATCGTGAACAAATGAGCGTCGTCTTGCGGGTTAGGGGTCCCATTATAACGCTGAATGTTCAGTTCTCCAACCAAGAAGGAGAAATTGAGAAACGTAAAATATTCCCTATGGCCCTGTGTTAGCTGCTTAGTGCGGATGATAGAGAGAGAAATGACATTAAAACGTCCAATAAAATGTAATGACTGTAGAAGCATCGGTAGTAAATACGTCAGTGTTCCACTGTGTAACGTCTGCTCAGACGGAGCAAGGAAAGCAATGATGGCGCCGTACGAGAGTATCGAGAAATTAAATGAGGGATATTACAAACTGTGCAGCAATTTCGGTAAACAATAACATACAAACTGATTTCAGATGGAGCATAGATGCTTAACAATTTGCTTAACTATACTAATAGTCCGACAGCGTTTACGATCACGGGGCGTGGTGCGAAGAGAATGTAGGTTTACAAGTTATAGTTCTTGAATTATATCACTTAAAGTCATGGAAATGAATTCTATAACAGTAAAGTAAAAGATTTGCCAGTCACGGTAACCGAGCGGTCTGAGGCATGTACTGTCTTCGCTCGCTTGGAAACCGGGATCGTGGGTTCGAATCCCACTCAGGGCATGGATGTTTAGTTTGTGTGGGTGCGTTTTTCTGTGTTTGTGTACAGGTAGAGGCCTTGCGATGAGCTGATCACCCGCCCAAGGAGTCCTACCGAATGTGTAAGATCTAGAAAAACTGAAGTGAACGGAGAAGTTCATGGAAGTAGGCCTAGGCCCACGGGGGCTGTAGTGGCAAGGAAACAAAAAAGGAAAAGATTTACCAGTGTAGCAGACAGATAAACAGAGGGCGCGGTCTCCATACAGAATTATAAATTGTATGCTCAAGTATATGAAATATTTATTCAAATAGGCTGAAATAAATGTATACACCCTAATGTAAAATTATACTTCAATTAAAAACACATTCCTGTATATGGTGACGTCCAAATTTATGTGATAGGAATGTTCATTTAATTATTATCAGGCACAAGAAATTTCGGTAATATTCGAGTGTGTTTGGATAATCACGCAGTGGAGAAAATTTGCCGGGAATGTTACCTCGACTCCCCGGTTATCCATCCCCTACCTACCAGGATTCAAGTGAAACCCGTTAACTTTAAATGTCATCGAATTCTGTTTAGCAGCTCTGGACATCCAACATGCAGACAGACACATGGAGAGACAATATCCACTCTATAATACGAGTAGTTAGTTTCATGCGAAGGACGCATACCAAATTCATTCCTTTCACGTCTGAAGTGACATCATACCTCACTTCCCCATAAAAGAGAGCAGAAGAGAAACAGATGTGCTCTTGAGAGGACTGTCTCTCTAGATCTTAAAGCAATTACACGTTTCCAGCTCTCCTGCTTACTGAAAAGTAGTTCTTGGAATGCAGTATGTAATAGTATGTACAGTTATGTGAAGCACAATTGATCATTGACGGTCGCAGTGAAAGGTCCTGAATATTATGACCCACCCCTATGCACTGACTGATTTATTGATTGACTCATTCATTCATACATATGTGTGTGTATATATATGTACGTACTGTGACATGACGCTCGAAAGTCGGAATAGTGAAGTCAGAATAGACGTTCATTGTTAGGCAACTACTCGGTAAACACATCCCCGCGGCAACGAATACGCAAGCAACAATCGGATAACTTCCTTTGCTTTGCAACGGCGCCGTAAATACGTCTCAATAACAGTAGAGAGGCTGTGTTTTATGCGTGGTCCGTGCAAAGCGTTGATAAAGAAGAGTTCAATTCAGAGTTAGGCGAGTTTCGAGGCTCCAGCCTGCCGGGATATGAACTTGGGAGAAGAGGAATTGAACTGAATTGAGTCTTCGGAATTGCCAGCTGCAGGATATTGACAAGAAAGCAATTAGGCTGTGAAAGTTTCAGGTGTGATCTGAATTTACAGTGAGACTGTTATAAATCCATTGCCAGGATACGGCTTGTGAAGACTGAGAACCGTAGTGCGTGTGTTTGTGACGGTGGACTGTAAAGTGTGTAGATCAGCGATAGCCTTGTATTACCTGTAGTTCCGGGTTGTGTAAAGTACAAGGTGCAATTAATGCAGTCATCCGAATCATGAGCTATCTACAGGCCATGCAACAGCACTATATATATTTGTATGTATATACGTACATATTCACGTATTTGTGACTCGCTAGCGCTAGAATGGATTTCATTCCTTTTCAGTATTTAATAGTTTATCAATAAGTCGGTACCGGGGAATACGAACATTCTAACTCGAGAGAGAGGACTCCTTCAGAGTTGCCCTCAAACACAAAATGGCAGTATTTTTGGACAAACTAAATATTTTGATTCGATTTCAGTCTACTAACTTCTATAGAAGCCACCAGTTGTGCAACTACTAAAGAATTTTCCAAAATGTTATGGAACCGGAGGTATACTACCGTGTTCATAACAGCCCTCTCCTGATCCCTATCCTGAGCCAGATCAATCCAGTCCATACCAACCCACCCTATTTCTCTAAAATCCATTTTAATATTATTCACCCACCTAAGTCTTGGTCTTCCTAGTGGTCTCTTTCATTCCTGTTTTCCCATCAGAATCATATATGTATTCGTCATCATCATCATCATCTTCTTCTTCTTCCTCCTCGTCCCCCATGGCTACATGCCCTGCCCATCTCATCCTCCTTGACTTGATCATTCTAATTATACTTAGAGAAGAGTACAAGTTATGAAGCTCTTCACTATGAAGTTTTTTTAACCTCCTGTCACTTCATCTCTCTTCGGTCTGAATATTCTCCTCAGCATCAAATTCTCAAACATCCTCAGTCTATATTCCTCTACTAATATCAGAGAGCAAGTTTCACGCCTATACAGAACAATAGGCAAAATATTAATTTTGTACATTATAAGTGTTACGCTTTTAAACAGCAGATGAGAAGACAAAAGGTGCTGAACTGAATGGTAGCCAGCATTACCTAGATTCAGTCTCCTCTTAATTTCCTCCTACATTTTACTACATTTTACAGTTCACTATTACACGCACTAGGGTCCACAGTCACGTCTGCACTGCCATTGTTTGGTAGCAGCTTCCAACTTTGGATGTTCCCCTTCCTCTGGGTTCGCGAACTGTCCCCGTGCCTCAGCTACCAGCTTCTGACAATAACAGCTCAAGACTGAACCTAAGCAGTCCTCTAACTAACTGCAACAGTAGCTGGTCCTTCTTATAAGTGCTTTGCACGGACCGCGTAGAAAACTTCGCTCCTAATTGTTGTAGTTCAATCGCTGCCGTTGGAATGTCTTTTTTTGCGATACCGTTACTCTGCAATGCTGCCGTATGCTTGCTTTTTCCGGCGGTCGTTGCTTAGCAGCGGCCATTGTTAATAGTCATCTCTTAGCAACTGGGCTAAACGCTGTAATAGGGAACCTCGCAGTATATTCACTTCAGTAGCATAGACCAGCAGCTGATGTGTCCGTTTAATTTCAGTCCACCTGGTTTCCCTTGATCATGAGGTGGATTTCTTCAATTGACTTAATCCTTCCAGCCGCACTATGGCCCTGGGGTCGACTCAGCCTCTAACAGAAATGAGTATCAGGAATATTCTTGGAATATTCTTGGGGTAAAGGGCGGCCGGCGCGTAGGGCTGACAACCTTACCGCCATCTATTAGCCCACTGTCTAGAAAATGTGGGAACCTCAACATCTCACAACCCTATGGGCCTTCATGGTCTTTTACAGGGATAGCTTTACTTTTATCATATTTTTATAACAGATTATCCTTATCCATGGGTTTATTCACGTGAGCGAATTTCCAAATATGTAGTTATCTTAGGTTCGTTTCTATTCCATTACGTCTTAACCCACTGCAAGATGTACCAATTTTTCACGCGGTATCCACTCAGTTTCCTATGGCGTAAGCTGACAATCATGCATTCTTTCATTAGTTGTGTATTAATACTTCCTATACGACCAGTTAAAGCCGCTGTTTTAGAAGAACTGCATATCGTCCGTGAGGCAGCCATGTCCAGTGAATGATGGTCATCAGGCAATGAACCAGTTGTTTAATTGCAGTGTTAAGTGGCAGCCTATTATTTGAACTCTGCATGGCGCTGCTGCATATACACACCTCCATCCCTGCCCGTAACTGGATATCTGACGCCTGAATTAATGCACTCAGCCAAAATACTGCGCCATGTATTTGCTGGGTAAAGTTACTGCATTCAAGCCACAGTAATTTCACACTTGGCTGGATGTAAGTAAATAATCACACCGCTACCAGACTAAGTTAATGGAAATGTTTGTGCCGTATTTGATGTTATTTGTGTATAATTGTTGCTGCTGATTCTGAGCTTGGTTCTTGTGTGGATGTCGGCAGTGAAGCTGACGTTTCAAACTTCCACATGTTGCCTCCATCTTCAGGGTCGTAATGCGTAAAGTACATACATACAAAAACACGCATACACACATGTGTAGGTATATATAGGCCTTCGGTCCAATAGACACACGAAAGGAAGTGTGAGAAGGTAGATACGCGCGGTGCAAAGAGCCAGCAGCAGAATCAATATCAACATTCAACGACCGTGAAAGCCTAAAGTACAACTTGCGCACGAGGTACTATTAAGTATTGAGTAGCAGATTAATTAATAATGAAGTGGGATTTCGCCTCTTTCGAGTTCCAGTATATTTCTTGGATCTTTCTCGTGTTATGTCGTTTTATTTCTTACACCTCTGAACTTCAATTAGGATTCCTGCTTTACATGCTGACAGCGCACAAACACGCATCCAATTCAAGTGAAATGTTATGAGATTTAGAGAAAATGTACAGGGTCTAGCTCATACAACATTCATTTATCGAACACATACGATAAGCTTCGAAACTCTCCTAGTTTCCTCTGTTTTACATTGCGTAGGCTTCTGTTGGTTTATGTTTCTGTAAATCTACTTCCTTTTCGTAGGATTTTGGGTTCTCAAAGCGGCGGTTATGGGAAGTTCTTTCTTCACGCATATAAATCTATACAGTCCATTGAAAGTGTATCGAAATTTCGGGGGAACTTGTGGCATCAATATTAAATATTGAAGCGTAAGCGAAACAAGGAAATTTGAATATTGTGACTATATGTTTCTTCGAAAGATCAAAGAGTAAGAGTTATTGATATCAGCTGGAGTATGCACCGATAAACTAATGCTACATGCTTATGCCGGTTCCTTGCTTGTTTAATTTTTCTGCTCTAAAGGAGACATATTCTTCCGAAACCTCGACACGTTTCGAAGGTATGCCCAGCTCTGTGTCCCAGATGGTGGACTCTATTTCACTTTCCTTTGCATGCTACTAATGACCACTCAGTTATTAATGCATGACCATAAAATTAAATGCATTGTTCTATAATAGATGCAGCTTTATCTTATAAATTTACGCTTGCTCGATTATGAAATATTGTCCCATCCCTCAAAAATAGTACGACCGTTTCGATTTTTTTCCTTTACTCGTTTCCAGTATTTAACAAACTTTTGTCGAATCTAGTTTCAACAAATTGGCATACGTCTTCAAGTTTTCTCGTTTTGTTCCTGAAAGTAATGAGTAAAAATTCTGGTTTATTAGCAAAATTCATATTATTAATATGTCCTATGTTGCAACGACGAGATGTGAGCAGATACTTAGCTTTCTGTGTCTATTTGTAGACCAACCTCCAAACTCTCCGTCAATAGGGCTTCTTGTTTTCCTAGGCAGTATTCAAACTCTCACTCCCAGGACTAGCATTTCAAGCGCAAACCAAAAGTTTCTGTCCCACTCCGCTTGAGATCCCCATTTTATTGTGCATTCCTAACGGGACATTCTAAAGCAGAATTCAAGCAATGGCAACAAAACATCCAGTGTTTCAAGTCGCATTGAACAGGAGATGTACCTACTGAGGTTTTCAGAGGGGTCAGTATGAAGAGCACGAATCTATTGAGGTCCACCGGCATTTCAGAGGAAGGTACACTGCCTCCATCTTTAAGGTCGAAGAGGACGCAAGAAAGTTTACTCTTCAATCCTGAAGAGGGAGATGGTATGTACCTCCGAAACAACGGTGAACATGTACATAACTACATATTACAATCCAGGATATCGCACTCATCAGACAACAAGTATTTAAGCCTTTAAATGGAATTCACCGACACCAGAATTCATGAAAACAGACTCATTTGCCGGAAAGTCAACGGGAGTATCTCCCTGAGAAGCTAAGATAATATCAGTAGCTTCTATCTAATTTTTAAATACACAGAGTGGGCTCACGAGATGAGACCTGTGTTAGAATATGGATAAACGTGCTTTCGGGCTTGTACTTTACGGTATTAGGCTTCATACAGGGATTCCTTTGCTGCGCCACTCTGCCAGTGTTAATGTCCTCCGGAGAACGCACAGAAGAAGACCGGCGACATTTCCTCTCCAACACTGAACCATAATTTTTAAACTTGTCATAAAGTTTATTACTTCCTATGAATGAAGGCGCCCATTGCGTTTGAAAATGGGCATGGAACCGCCTATGTGTGACCACAACACTTCTTGTTTCATGAAAAAACAACATTGTTTTTATGCGTTGTTCTACAGTCTTGCTTTGTCAGCCATCTTGTGTAAACTGGTTCATGATCAGGAACAACGCGATACTAGCGCCCTCGGGAAGAGTACGAACTAATCTCTATGACCAACTGTGTTGCCGTGTTACAAAACATGGTTCATACATGGATGAATAATTAATATAGAATAAAATAATGGATAATTTCGTGCGCTACTCTGTACATCCATGAGAGTGCTCATTTATTCATATTCCAACTTGTGGAAAGCTAATCGCTATGACAGCTACAAACTGCTTATCGTTAAGTCCCGTCTCGTTACCGAAATGGAAAGAGCATCACAGATTGTGGCAAGAATTATATCAGAAATGAGATCTACGTTGCTTATAATGTCATGTTCCAGTCTTCGTATGATAATTCTTAGTTTAGGGATACATTCTTCTATTTGTTTTCTAAGTACATTACAGTTCATATCTGACGAATACAAACAAAAATTACACTTATTCCATGGTTAGCATATACATGCAAGGCCAAATCCCATATAAATTCGTTTACTTGTTACGGAGAAAATACTTTCAGAGAGGAGAATGAAAATTCATCTGCTGTTTTCACTTGAGACACTTCGCATAAAGAATAGCTAGGTTACTATCCTCCAAACCTTATCAGCTGAAAGTATGGCAGAAAGGAATCTGCAGGCCGAAGTATAAAGAATTCAGAGAACATAAATAATTACAAAGAATAGAGAATCGTTTGGCGACAGCACACAAGAAAATATGTTGCACAGCTGTTACTTTTGTTCACCTCAAGGAGGTGAGTCGTAATTGCGCCTTACACTGGAGTATACAGAATTATAAATTCCTATGACAACAATAGCGATCACAGAAAGGATATGCAGGCTATTGGTGAGCAGACAGGACGCGCTGAGGGGGTCGTAACTCAAAAGAAATGTCGAAAATATACGGCGGAAGGGATTTCTGTGATAGGACAGCAAGAAAGAGAGAGAGAGAGATAAGGCGAAGTGGTACAAAATAGAGCATTCCAAATCGAATGGGCATCCACTGCAGGAGGCCACGTCAGCCCTAGAGTCCGCCTTGTCCTATAGGAAGGCTTTTATTGGATGGTCTCCAGAACTCTGCTTTTCCAAGAGAATGTATTATTATAATATCTATCTTATCGACAAGACCATATATCATTTGCTTTAATAGATTTTCGAGGGGATATGGAAATTTTTATGTTGAATACGGATAGGAAGAAATGAAATAATGCATTACTGACCTTCTAAACTGGAATATTCATAACGATGCTTATTCAATCATCTGGAAGCAATATTGTCACGTGACTGATCGACCACTGACGGGGTCTGGATGGGAAACTCGATTTATTGACCACTTATACACACGACTCGTAACTACAAGTAATGATAACATCTTCATTGATTTACGCGTTCTAAAGATCGCTGTAACTACAGCATTTATATAATGTCTTTTATGTCTTCGTTAGTCGTTTCGTGGTAAAAGATCCTAACAATTTCTTACACTTATGTCCTTACCGGCTGGCAAATATCCCACAACTAGCTCTTTACTCCTACAGACTAACTATCGGGATGGTGACCATCTTACATCAACCTTCTACTCTTCACTTCACTGCTTCCAACTCAAGACCCTTCACTTCCCTGCACCGCACTGCATTCTCATTAATTATCCTGGTTACAACATCTCGGCTGGGATCGCAAAGAAAAAAAAAACGTTCCTCTGTTGCTGTTCAATTGTTTCCACGTGAACATGTTTGTTACTCAGTAACGGCTTTTGTATATTTGCTTATTTCGCGGTCGTTGCCCAGCAACGGATCAATGATACAATATGAATAAGTTTGAAATATGTCCAGGTGACCGCCTGATTTTAATTAATGTGAGACTAAGACTCCGCCTTACGTATTGCGTCACTAACCATAACCGTCAATATTGGAAAAGAAAGGATACAAAATGCAGGCTTCAAGAAGCTTTTGTAAATTAATATTTCTCATTAATATGACGGCAGACGACAGGAACTGAGAACGGGGAGATTATTTCTAGCAGATTCGTCTGCAGGCAGCAGACGGCACACAAGCGCGCTGTTGACACAATCTAACTCAACTTCATTAGGATTATACTGTGTCGTGTACAACACTGATCAGTTACATCCACGAATCTGACAGTAATTTAAAAGTGCAGTACAATAAGCTTAATCGGTTATACACTGTAATTTGTTACATCTTCATACAATATTAATTTAAAATATTATCAGTTAACCTGTGCGATTGGCAAATCATAGTCCTCATTTGTCTTCTCCATCAGTGTCAAAATTTCCTAATCTTTAGTATATATTAATTTTTTTTCTTGGCACTACAGCCCCAGTGGGCCTAGGCCTACCTCCATGAAACTCTCCGTTATACTTCGGTTTACTAGATCTTACTCATACAGTAGGACTCCTTGGGCGAGTGATCAGCTCGTCGCAAGACCTCTACCTGTACACAAACACAGAAAAACGCACACACACAAACTAAACATCCATGCCCTGAGTGGGATTCGAACCCATGATCCCGGTTTCCAGGCGAGCGAAGACAGTACATGCCTTAGACCGCTCGGCTACCGTGACCGGCAGTATATATTAATATGTTTGACAATTGTAACGATTGATTAATTGATTACCTAACTTTTCGAAGCGTGGGCCTCACTTGCATAGCATTAAAGAATCTGCCTCACAGAAAATATGCGTGGCCGTTTCAAAGACCAACTGCTGGCTGCTGTTTACTGAAATGATCGTTATTTAATGGGAGAATTTCATGTCACGACATGTTATGTTACTTAACGACTCTGTCAGAATCGAGATTACATGGCGTCTGTGTTCCGAGTGTCGTGCAAGAAGTAAATGCACTCTGGAGACAAAATGCGGTGCTTTTTAATGTTAAAGCGACTGGTACATACAGTAACCACAATGCTTTTAATGATTAGTAAGATTAATGTTGGCATGTACTGTCTTCGCTCGCTTGGAAACCGGGATCGTGGGTTCGAATCCGACTCAGGGCATGGATGTTTAGTTTGTGTGGGTACGTTTTTCTGTGTTTGTGTACAGCTAGAGGCCTTGCGACGAGCTGATCACTCGCCCAAGGAGTCCTACCGAATGTGTAAGATCCAGAAGAATCGAAGTGAACGGAGAAGTTCATGGAAGTAGGCCTAGGCCTACTGGGGTTTTAGTGCCAAGGAAAAAAAAGATTAATGTTAAGGTGGAAACAGTCCTGGTCTGAAGGACAATTAGTGTAAAATTCTAACGAATATTTACTGGCGACATACGCTGTTTTTTCTTTCTTCACTGTTACTTTCATCATCTGTCAGGGTTAAAGGTGAAATATAAACCACACTCTTATTCGGCCTTCTATACGACCGTGAAACTTCGTTTTGAGCCTTAAGGGAAGAAGAGATCAGTGACGCAGAAACTTTCCTTTCAAACTGACAAACTTCCCTTTACTTGGCCGCAGCGCAATGTAGACGCTACAAGGAATAACAACGTTTTGTTTGCTACTATCAGTCGGAACATTGGCACTACTTCCGTACGGAATACGAGTGGACTATTTATACTTAAAATGTATTATAAACATTAATAACTAATGCAAATAAAAAATCGAATGTTTGTATGTGATTACAGAATAACGTAAGAGTGTGGCCATTAATCCTGTACTGCGGACGCCAGGAGTAACAAGTCATGTGAGTTAACTGTTTCGGTCTGTTGTTAGAATGGCGTGATATTTTCATATGTCAGCCGGTTCCATTCTATAGATGTACTTAGCTTCGTCAATGACGGATCTTATTCATAAGCACGAGAACTTCCGAACCAACTTGCACAAACAGTTGAATTCTGCCACGAATTCTGATACTTGTATTTAGCAACACAGAGAGACTCAGCAAACAGCTTCCATTGAACCTGGTTCACCTCTGCATCGTAGCAGGATTTATTTCAGTTGTAGAGAAGGTTCAGACTCGTCATATGATGTTTCTAAACAATTATCAATTGTCCTGAAAAATACTCTGTCTTGATCGAAGTTCATAAAATCGTCTATAAATGACCACTACTGATACTGTACTCTTGAAAAGCAGAAACATTTTTGTGCACTCACAAATTGGCGCAGATGTGAACCTTGTCATTTAGGTCCCTTCCGTAATAAAACTTCACGTTCAAATGGACTTTATTTTCCAAGTGAAAACGTCCCACAACCTAACCGTTTCTAAGCTAACGCCCGTGAGAGTAGAAGACAATATAGCAATGCTAATTTTCAAATTCGTCAAGGCAGGCCTTGCGCTGTGTGTGTGGTTTAGCCCACTGACTTAATTGCACTCAAAACATCATCATATTATTTCTAATTCAGGATCTTCCCAAGTGAGGCTTTCTAGACGCAGTCTGGAGAACTAATTCGTGCTTGTCAGGAAGCCAATAGCAGAAGGCGCGCCATCAGTAACTAGGCCCACAAACTTATATATAGTTCCAACCTATACCTTTGAGAACTACAGTATAATGCCTGACTGAAATCCAATTGCTTTGCCCGACCTTGTCTGAACAAGTTCTTCAAAGATCCCAAAATCCGATATTGCTCCAGGTGACAAAGCATACGTTTGTGTAGTTGAGGTGACGTCCGTTCACTTGCCAACATAAAAAAGTCAAGCTATCCCTGTACCAGGCCGTGAAGGCCCATAGAGTTGTGAGACGTTGAGGGTCCCACATTATCTAGACAATCGGCTCAAAGATGGCGGTAAGGTTGTCAGCCTTACGCGCCGGCCGCGCTTTACTCCCAACGCAAATTATTTAATTTATTCCTGGTACTCATTTCTGTTAGAGGCTGATTAAACCCCATGGCCTAGTGCGGCTTGAAGGATTAGGTCAACTGACCTCATCGGGATTTGAACTTGCGACCTTCCGGCTTATAGCGTAGCCCCTCAACAACTACGCTGCCGCGTGCCCCAAGTTGCCAACATACTAGTATATAAATATCTCGATAAGATTAGTTTCACCATATTTAGAAGTAGCAGTTACATATGTACTGTAATTTGGTTCCAACTGGCGACATCAGAGTTTCAGGCGCTGTACACGCTATGAAGTCAATTTTGGGGGAGGGGGGTGTAAACTCGCCTTCGATAAAAGGATTCGGTGACTTGGGAATTAAATGTAATATCAAAATTTACTTTCATTGCTTGTTATGAAGAATCATTAGGTTTTACAAGTACGTCACTACACATTTTCAGTATAGACAAATTGCTTCTAGTGCTCTGAGATCTCAAGAATATCCCCCTTCTCGAATATGGACGTTTATTTTCAAAATATGAACTGGAGTTGTATCATTTCGGGACCGTTACACATTGTTTGCGAGTGGATCACCTGATGCTATACTTATTCTCGACAGAAATGTTTTCATTGATCTTAGCAAACTCTGCTTTTTCTTCTAACTTCTTCATTGTGTTCTTATCAGTTACGAATTGTATTTAGAAAGTGAATGATCTTATATAAGACACAAACTAACAGTAATTTAAACCTCCAAGGTCAACAATTTTGTGTGCTATAAGCGCATTCTTTGAATGGGTTTTTAATAATGAAGCCCATAATATTAAAAAGTCATATTTTCTACATCACAGAGCACAGTCGGTATGTTCTGAGCAAATCACCTGCTCGATTTTAAACTGAAAACTTCCGTCTGAGCCAACTGAAATATTCCTTCAACTGGCAGCGGATACAAGGAATGCTTCGATGCAAAGTATTACGATTGCAGACGGCGGCGCACTTTGTTTCAAGCGCTGACAGACGCATTGCCAAGGACGACTCTTTTCAATGTCGTTGAAAGTTCAACATTACTATTCAAACGCTGCCTGCTGCAGTTCAGAAATTGGGTAAAGAATGTCAGTAAAACATAATAATAAATATCATGAGCCGAAAATTCTTTTTTGGAGGAAATTTTCTCGCAGGACTTCATCACAGGCCGTCAGAATGGAGGTGTACAAACTCTTGAACAGTTCTCTCTACTCCCAACATCTGAACGGGTCAGTATCTGCATGTAACGTACTCTTTGCTTTCGGTGGTCCACATAAAGGATACAGAGGGGCTGCATGCGGGTTGCTCATCTCTTGAGAGAGATTAGTTTCGTCTGAGAATAGGGCGAGATGGATGGAGGAAACGAGATACTGGTGAGTTACGCAATTTGTACTCTTCGTTAGGGTTATCAAATTAACAGGAAGTTGAGAAATAAGGGCACAGAACTTTAGCTTCAATATGTTGATGGAACTCAGAAAGAAAGACATACCATATATTGGATATGTACATATTTACAAGTTATTGTAATAATGATTAATGGACAATTATGAATAACATACCATTAAGCATAGACCCAGCTGAAGATGCATAATCACCAGATCTTATTCATAGTGACCGGAATCTTATATTATTATTCATAACAACCGAATTATTAGCTTTTAACATAATAAGTTGAGATGTGGCAGAATGTATTCGGTTGCCTCAGACAGAGTGACTGGCTCTTATAAACACAGTAATAAACTCTCTGTTTATATAAAAGGCAAGGGAAGCGAATGTCAGTTTCTCTGCTTCACGGAAACAGACAGGTCTACACAACATTCACTCCCCGGTGGCAACATAGCTGAGGGTGAAAGCAGAAATATTGGTTAACGACTGATGAGTTATGAATTACTGTTCTCAGTCCTGCAGCTCCAGTTCCTTTAATCACATTCAAACTCGAGAACCTGCATGAGCTGACTTGAGCTCCTGTGCACGTCAGATACGTCCGATCAGGCAGTCACTCATTTTCTATGCAGCTTTCCAGCACAGACAAAAATAAAATTAATCAAAACTTTCCACTTTTTGTTAAAAAAAACGAATCCTTGAGAAACTTTTCTATAGGAAGGGAAAGAGCCCCATGTATACAAGGATTTGTACTTAATAGCTACTGAATAATTCACATGAATTCTCCTACGCGTCATACAAAAAAAAAAGGAGAGAAAATATAAGAACTTGTTTCTTCCAGATGATGCTCTATTTCCCTACTCCTGGTTCACCAATATCTCGATTTTGGATTCAGTAGTTCGTAGCTGCTTAATACACAGCCGAGGAAAACGATTTGGAGAGGAAAGCTATACATTTTAATTGAATGGAATGAAGGCAAATAAACATGAAGAAATTTGCCCAATTTCATACGCTGACACGCCACAAAAACTTTAATGTCGGCATGTCTTCCTTGAAATCAGTCATACGAAGTATCGCAATGCATTAGTAACATACACGATGTTTCTCACGAGGGGCTTCCTACCTGAGATGCCTCAATGAATTTCTGATGCCCTTAAACTTGTATCTACCTGAATATATCGACAGTGTTCTTCCCTGACTTTCTTGCTTATTCCTTCTATTTTCAAGGATATGTTACAATTGTACTCTGGCTTCGGTCCAGCATTTACTAGGTCTACCAAACATTTTCTTCCTTCTTCATAGTATATTTTAAATTGAATCGTCATGTGATTACGAACAGTGAACAGGATATGCTGACGGACGAGGTGCTCGTGGCCTATATTAAGGATTCTACGCTTGAAGAAACTTAGAAAAGACACGAAACCTCTCAGTCATAAGTAAGAAGCCCCTGGCTCAAAATAAAACCTGGACCTCCCGAATACGAAAGGTGTGCTTTAAGCACTCAGTTTCTACGCTTGTTCATCTCTGTGAACTGATAAACGCTCCACGGATATTCTCCCAGAGTGTTCGAATTTCCTTTGCTTCTTACAGAATTCTGTCAGATTAAAATTATTATTATTATTTTCGTCATAATGTAACTCTGCTTCGGCTCAGGATGTATCTGGAGACAACGTTACGTTTGAGTAACAAGCACTGCATGACAAGAAGCTTGGCACTTCTCTCTCTTCATGTGACTAAATGGAGAACGTTTCGGTGTGACTTAGTGACAAGAAATAACAATTATTTTTCATAACAAATGAACTTCATGGAATAAAATGTGGATATCCAAACTGCGTTAGTCAAAGAAATTAGTTGTGTTTTGTTGAATGCCTGACCACATGTCCTGCCAGGGAAATAGGGAGCGTAGGAAACTGTCACGGGACCAGCTTTAGATGGGGATCTGACGTCAAACCCAGTTCGAGACAGTGTTGTTCGCGTCTATCCCACTCGAGCTCTCTGCTCTTCCTAGAAAGAAGAAAGGATTTATATACAGAACGAAAAATTGTGAGCGCTGTCTGTTCCGGTACGGCAGTCCTCTTTCAGTTCTGTCGGAAAGAAGCAACTTGTGCTCACTCGGATAACACATGGACATAATTTGCCGGTTAGCTCATTATCTGTTGGTGAGTAGAGTGTTAAATTGCTGTCACCTCCATTGAGAGCTGCACGTCACCCTGTCTGACTTCATGCCACTCCTTGGCAGTACAGGAGCAGCTAAGCCTCCTTAAGTAACATTACACCCTTCTACACGCCATTCTATTTACATTCTTTCTAGCAGGACCCCACTTACAGGGCCATCTACCCTACAGCCAGTCACACTCTCTCTTTTAAATCACCGTTCAACATTGCAATTTTACTTACAATCGGTCAGAGCCCACTAAAATTCAATTTTATTAAATATTATTAATCTTATGTTTGGGTAAATAATGAATATTTTGATTTTAATTTCATCCGGGACGCCAATACTGACCCGCCATTAGCTAACACACCAGATGCTACTACGGTCTGTGACTGATACTTGAAACATACTTGATATAGCGAGAATCTAACGAAATATATGAAAAGCAAATTATCTTGCCTGTAGTGTGACTATTTCTGCAAGAATAGGCGTTCGCATGTTATAACACAGTCTTTATGACTGGACTGAGTGAAAATGAAGGCCGATGTGGAGTCCGTGTTTATTTGTGCGTTACACGCATTTAACAACGCAATCAGTATATTGGACAATATGGCGTCAAATGATATGACGATTTAATTATTAATTAATTGGAACATATATGGAAGGAAGTGGGTATTTTCCTACAAGGACTGAAGAAAACCTTGAAAGATCTCAGGATATATGGTACCACGATTAAAATCTGTCACAATACTTTCGGAGTATAAAGCAGAAGCTTTACCGCTTAGCTAACCTCCTCGATGATGATGATGATGATGATGATGATGATGATGATGATGACAAGTCGCAAGAAACACATTTGGAAAATTATGTACGACTCAATGTTGGAGTGTATACTTCGTCTCTCACTTCCAGAAGAACTGACGTATATCACTGTGGCCATGACATCGCACTGTAGCCTGGTAGGTCGGTGCCAGTATTTCCGAGGAAACATACGGTATACTTTTGCCGAATCGGTGGTATCCATGCACCACGCTAAAACATGATAAGACAACTGTGGAACTGCGATATGAATTTTAAAGGCCGAAAAACATCAGAACGTATTTCATAAATCGTAGTTCACAGAAAAGGAACACCATCAGCGTAATTGCCTAGTGTGTACCTTAAGAATTTATGGAATATTTTTCAGTTTTTAGAGGATAATATCAAGCAGTAACCAAATGCAAGCGCGTCTTTCTTAAGAATCC
This sequence comes from Cryptotermes secundus, assembly GCF_002891405.2. Lineage (NCBI taxonomy): Eukaryota > Metazoa > Arthropoda > Insecta > Blattodea > Kalotermitidae > Cryptotermes > Cryptotermes secundus. The sequence continues at coordinate 1,467,817 of NW_019727393.1, read as the reverse complement.
GGAAGCACGCGATAGAGTAGTTAGTTGAGACACTATGCTTCAAACCGGAAGTTCGCGGTTCGATTCCCGATGAAGTCACTGGAATTTTCAATTCACGTAATTCTTCCAGCTCTGGGATCAAATCAACTTCTAACAGAAATGAGTACCAGAAATCTTCTCGAGAGTAAAGGGCGGCCGACGTGTAAGACTGACAATCTCACCGACATCTGTGAGCTGGTTATCTAGAGAAAATGTGGGAGCCTCGACGACTCACAACCCTTTGGGCCTTCACGGCCTGTTACAGGGAGATGCGCTTAAGTTGCTGATTGTTTGCAGGGACAATGACCATTTGAAGAAAAAGCTGTTTATCTTAATCAGTTATTTTAATGGTTATTTCTTGACATTAAAACACAAATTGTGCGCTATACGACTGTACGTATGCGCATTATTTTACAGCAGCACAGTGGTTGGTGCGACTGAAGGTAGTGAACTTCCCTTATCGCATATCCTGCCTTCATTTGTCAGGCTTGGTCTGTCTTTTAGTGTGTTTCTTCGATTCCATCTTTATTCGTGTTTATTTTATAATTGACCTTTGGGTTCTACTGTAGCCACGTAAATAAATGAATACTCAGGTTGAATTAGCATTATTATATACTGACACAAGCTTCATTTGTTTCTTGCTTTCATAATTTGCACTAGTCATAGTTCTTCCAGTCACTGAAATACTAATTGTAAACATTACAAATGTATGTATTTTAATTTTGTAACTTCTTGATTATAACTTTCATTTGTGTTAATAAAATTACTGCTGTAAATAAAATTATATAATTTGAGTTTCTTGTATTTTGTTTGTTTCTCCTTCGTTTCTTTATCACTATTCGTGCTCAATTTCTAATTGGCCTTTGGGCTGTTAAATTAGCATGTATATACACAACAATCTATTTAAACTGAATTCTGTGAAATCGATTATAATATTACCCGCCATCTATATTTAGGACTATCAAGCTGCCCCTTCTCTTCGAGCTATATCACGAGCTACATTCTCGTCCTAATCCCAACAGTTTACATCAGATTTTCTTTTTGTATCCTACAATTGCTTTTATGGCATGAAGTTTCCGATTTGCTATGTGTTTAGTTCTGAAATGTTGTGTGGATTGCAGAACATTTACATATTAATAAGAATCATCGTGTCACAAGATGTGACACAACAAATATATTACCGGAAAAGTTTCAACAGTGTTTATCCATTGCGTGCAAAGTGTTTCAAATATTTATGTTGGAAAATGAGATCCGAATTTCATAGTTTCTTCAATTCGATACGCGTGCGCTTTCTTCTTCCTTCTGAGCGCGGCAAAGAGTTTCATTCTTTCTTGGAGCACAGGAAAGACAGAGAAAGAAACAAACTCCTCCTTTCCCCTTTGGGAGGTAAAAAGATGGACGCGTACCCTCGGGTATGTTCTTTGCTGGTACCAGTTGCAACGTTCTTTGCAAAGGGGGAGACAAAGAACTAGCGACGGGGAAAAATAGCATGAACAAAAACTTTAAACCAAATAATGAAAAATTACCCCCAAAGAGAATGCTCGTTGTTATAGACGCCAAGAAGCTGCAACAAATAACACTGGACCACCAGCGAGCACAATATCGAAAGCCAGATGGATGTGTGTGACTGCGGCAAGCGCTCGGCATTCCTGTCTCTCCGCCTCGTGCAGCTGAGTAGCATATTTGGGAATTTCGCTTTGCGGCGTGTATGTGACAATACTTCCCAATATGTAAAAGTAAAAAGAAGTAAATGTATCCCTGTAACAGGCCTTGGAGGCCTATAAGGTTGTGAGATGTTGAGGTTCCCACTTTTTCTAGACAATCGGCTCATAGATGGCGGTAAGGTTGTCAGCCTTACGCGCCGGCAGCCCTTTACACACAAGAATATTCCTGGTACTCATTTCTGTTATAGGCTGAATCTAACCCAGGGCCATAGTGCGGCTGGACGGATTTGCTACATCGAAAAAACCCAACGACCTCATTAGGATTCCATCCCGCGACCTTCCGGTTTGTAGGATAGTACCTCAACCAACCACGCTACCGCGTGCCCCACTTCCCAATGCGTACGGTTTAATTTTAATTTTGACCGCTAGATTGAAAACATGGCAAATATGAAAGGAGCATTTCGAGTTATGTCTGTCATGAATCCAACTTTATTTTAAGTACGGAACACACTAGTTGAAGATGGTAGTCGTACTCAACAACATAATGCATAGTATGCTACATAGGAGAATCATCACTGGATGCTCACTCCGCACAAGTGATTTCTTACAACATATTTACTTATTGCTCCATTGTAGAGTAGATTGTAAATTTGCAAGAAATAAAAAAAAAATTAAGTACGAGTACCTTAAACGTTCCTCAACACATTAGAGTACTTTCTGCTGTGGTCTTTGGACAGCTCATGGTGGAAGAATGACAGAAAACAGTCGATAAGGAGACACGAAAAAGGGTAAAGCTATCCCTGTAACAGGCTCTGGAGACCCATAGAGTTGTGAGACGCCGAAGCTCCCACATTTTCTAGACAACAGGCTCACAGAAAGCGGTGAGGTCAGCCTTAAGTGGCGACCGCCCTTTACCCCAGGAACATTCCTGGTACTCTTTTCTGTTAGAGGCTGAGTTGACCCCAGGGCCATGGTGCGGCTAGAAGGATTAGGTATAACGATATATACAATCACTTCACCAGGAATGGACGCGCGACCTTCCGGACTGTAGCACACTACTTGCTGCCAAATAATATATACATTTAAGTTCATACCTCACAGGAAACATATTACGTCTCCACCAGAACGACCAACCGGTTAATGCTGTTGAAGGGAACAATCGCTTTTTATTGTTAGAATCATAAGGAAAACAATTACACTTTGTGGGCATAATGCAAAGTTTTATTATTTTCACGATTTATGGGAGTGGCTAATAAGACGGAGTTTGAACTCATAATTGGATTTATTGGACACTCCTTGTACTACCACTTGTAATCACAATAAATTCAATAACTCCCAATAAATCTTCAGCCGAACCTTCCTTCCATGCCTGCCTAGGACTCACTCAATTCTGACTAATCACTTGACCTTGTCTATTTCTTTTATTGGACTCTGAGGTCAGAGTCACTCACTGTTATATACCCTCGGGGCGGACTCCATAGGAAGCACGTCCGTTGCATATCAATAGACGTCTACTGCTGTCGCGTATTGCTGTGGACTTTACCTAGCAACGGGCTGTTTACGAAGTCGGTGCTTAGCAATGTGTATATGCCTCACATCGTATTAAAGTTGGTGGTATATATATTAACAGCTGTGATCTGAAAGGTTGAGAACCACAAAACACAATTCTGCGGATCAAGACAATGAAAAGGAAGGAGGATTAGTGAATGAAGAAATACAAAGAGACGCGGAAAAGAAGATAAGAACAGAAAACTAATATTTTATGTCACTTCAAAGCTCATATTGTTTATAAAAGCGTCACTCGACGAGTACATTTCTGTACTCTCTTTCTGAAACCTCCTGTAACGGATACCAGCACTCTTGGAGCACAGCAATCCCAAATGCACTTGGCCCGACTGGGGGATCCGCTGTACATTTCTCTCTATTCTATATACGAAGCATGGGAACCAAGGTATATTATTTACGAATGCCAGGGACTCGCGTGGGGCACAAGGAACGTGTGCGCCTTACACATAAAGTTATATTCGAACCCTAACTTTACTCCTGAATATACTATATGCATTTAATTATATATTCTGTTTCTGTTACACACAAAACAATGAAAGCATCCTATGTTCAGCGCGCATTTGTTCTCTAGTTTAAACTGCCACAGGATTCGTGTCTCCAGCTTCCTGATTTGTTTCAGCAAGAACCCCAAATCCATTACTACAGTTCTTACTAGTAAAAACTGGGAATCCTTGAACACAGGAGACAAAACAAGTATTACCTACTAAGAATTATAAGTTACTTCTGCTGGTAAAAACCCGAGTCGCAGTTATAAGACCGGCATTCACTGCTGTTTAACTAAAAAACTGGTTTCTACCATTTCTCCCTCATTTAGAAGTTCTTGCAGGATTTAGCCTTTGCGAATAAATGTTCCATATTTTCTGCATTCAGTCTTCAGGCAGAGAAATAAATCTTTGTGTGTAACTTATATCCCTCCGTTCGTCCGTCTGCTCGTATCTGACCTAGCATAACGGCCTAAACTTCTGAACACATTTTTCTTAAATTAGACATTGGAAACATTCACTAGAATCTGTCGAGAAATTCTGAATTTCAGCCATATTAATCCACAATAAAGCCTTCATTACACAGAGTAATAAATTGCATTAATATATATATTTGTTATATAAATCATTAATGAAGGTTAGGTGAATTTTAACTTGCGATATACGTGTATGTGCATAACATCTGTGGAGTATTTTGATTACTAGCTACACTGACCGATAACAAAGCCCACTTTACATAAGATGTACATGCACTTTTTCTTGTGCATCATAAATCGTTTTTCAGATATTAGTGAAATTTAATGTGAAAAGTCTCTGCAGAAAAACAGTCGACCATCTTTACATGTAGCCATACCGGCCGACTAAAAAGAATGCTTTATGTGAGGCCATAAACTGACCTTATCTTGTGCATTATTCTGCTGTTCAAATGCGAAATCTGTTCATTTCTTCTAATAGGTCAAACATCTGTGTCGTCTAGGTCGTGATGTCGTCTAGTTTGGTACATCGTTACGGACTTTTCGGAGAACATACTACTGTCAACTTCATGGTAGAAGATGGAAGCAGTATGTTTCTCCGAAATGTTAGTAACGATCTACAGGACTCCACGGCGTTACATTCCAGGTGACAATTATCTTAATACTTGTTTTTATTTTGCTCAAGTGCCATTTCAAACCCCCATATATAAGCTTAATAAACGCCATTGAATGCCACCTGGAATATTTTGTACTGCATTACTACCGGGATAGCTCAGTTCATACACTGACGGCTATGGACCGGACGGCCGGGGTTCGATTCCAGAAAGGGGTAAGAGATTTTCTGTACTCCACAGCGACCATACCGGATCTCAGGTCCATCCAGGCTCCAAACCAAATGGGCACTGGGGCTCTTTCCCCTGCGTGAAAAGTCAAGTATGGTAGAGTCATTAGCGGCCTCCGTAGTCTAGGGGTAACGTTCCCACCTCATGACTCAAGGTACGCGGGTTGAAACCCGGCGGAGGTCGTAGAATTTTTAAGGGTGGAAAAATTCAGGGAACAAGTCCTCCAGGAGGGAATTTAAGCCGTGTGTCCCGTGTCGTAGATTTACGGCACGTAAAAGAACCTCATGTCTCTAGGAGACCTCTGAGCTAAATTACAGGCCAGTTCCCGCCCAAGTAGTCTCCAATGCCTCTGGTGGATGAGGGAAGCTTCAAGGTACCGGGAGCCGACCTCGTTGGCTCTACGGGGGCTGATGACACGCACCCGTTACCGGTAGGGTATGGCGACAGTAGAAATTAAAAGGGGGGACGCACAATGGACTAATAACTGGTCTAAGTGCAGGGGGAAACCCACCCCCTCTCATAATACGAATACGAATATGAATGGTAGAGCCATACCTCCACTCCCGAATACGTCTTCATGGGCTGATGCTTAATTAAACATAGGGACAAATTTACATTTTGACCTTTATATTATAGAGTTCATATTTTTATCTTGTACTAATCTACCGTTGCACGGTGTTCGGCAAAAATGTTCGACTAACGTTATGATCAAGAACCTCTTGTCGAATTTCATCAAACTCTGATTAATGGTTGTTTTGTATGAAAAGAAAATGTATTTGACTACAAAGAAGTCATATTTATGAATATGACTCGAAATCGAAATTTTCCGAAAATTTCTGTGGAGCTCTCCGATATCCAATTAAAGAGATCGGTCCAATTGTTCATACCCCGATATTACGTCACAGAAGGGGTGACCTGACCTCCACGTGATGTACATTTTTCATTCTTACTTTCATACGTAAAACACGCAGCTAACACTTTTACATAACGACAAGAACCTGCGACAACTTATTATAATGAAGATGTAAAATTTCTTTTATGACGCAGACAGCAGTGAATACATGGATTTAAATCTTCGATTCAGGGATTTACCCACAGCAGCACAACATCTGATTCTTAATGAGGAGAAACAGTCGTGTCTCTGTTCCAGTTTTGAATCTCAGTAGGATTACCGGCTGTTCTCAGTTATTCGGTGATTTCCGCAGTCCGTCCAGATAATTCTGGGATACTTCCTCAAATTGGGCCAACTTTCCCTTCCTTCCCAACTTATACAATTTATTTCCAATACCATCCAATCGTTGAACGCTACGTAATATAAACTACTAAAAATACCATTAGCTAAATGTTCAGAAAAAGGTAAAACTATCCATGTTACATGCCGTGGAGTTCCATAGGGTTGTAAGCGTCGAGGCTCCCACATATTGTCAAGAAAATTGTCTCACAGATAGCGGTGTTGTTGTCAGCTTTACGCTCCGGTCATACTTCACCCTCCAGGAAGATTCCTGGTACTCATTTCTGTTATACTCCAGGACCATGATGCCGCTGGAAGGATTAGGTCAGTTAAAAAATCAAACTCATCGGGACTCGAACCCACGAACTTCCGGCTTGTAGCACAGTGCCTCAACCAACTATGCTACCGCGTAGAGTCTACATGGATCTGAAATGGTACGTGGATGATATGCATGGGGAAACTGTGAAACAGGAGATCGTGTCCTAAGGTATTATAACTTGCCACACAGGACTAAGATTAGGAGATCCTGTACCGAGATTCAAAGCCAGGGCCTCTCTAGCATGAAGTCTTATAATACCGGTAACCTTTACATGTTAGTGTGGACAAGTAGCACATACTCAGCATTTCTTTTAGAAGGCCCTCTGACCCGTGATCATTTCGGAATAGACCTAGCCTGATCCCAAGCAAAGTATGACTGCTCAGCCGTAGTGTCTGGAGAAGCCGAAGGATTTCGAAACCGCCACAAGGCGGACATCTGTGCTAAAAGAAGGAATTGGAAAACGTGCCGACATTAATTGAAGAAACACACGTTGTGGAAAAAACTCTTCAGTTTGGAAGGTAATTGTAATACATTATTTTAATTAAGTCCACTTGAGAACTGGGATAGCGCAGTCAGTATAGCGACTACCTATGAACTCAACGACCGGTGGGTCGGAGTTCGAGTCCCGGTGAGTTCAAGAATTCTCTCTTGTACATCTTGTCCAGACCGGTTCTGGGGCCCACCCAGCCTCCTATCCAATGGGTACCCGAGGTAAAGCGGCCGAGGCGTGAAGCTGACCACTCACCTCCATCTAGTGTAGAGGTCAAGAAAATGTGGATCTATATATAGTCAATATCCTATACGTCGTCATGGCGTAGTGTTTAATTAATTAAGCACAAGGATAATTTTACTTTTTTTTTATTGAAATCAAATTAATGTCTGTTTGATAAATACCGTTTTCAAAATAGCTGACACAACTGTCTGTAGTTTAAATCACGTCAGATTTATTTAATGTCTGATGTCGATAATACCAGTGTGTGAATTTATATGCAGTGATATCACATGTGGTGGTGATGTGGTGATGGTGGTCATGGTGATGGCGGGTGTGCTGTTAGCATCTACATATTCCAATAACATGTGAAATATCACGCAAATGAAGTCTGCTACAAATTGCACGATTCCAAGGAAATCAATACTAGCCATTACGGATGAGAACACACTACACGTTTCTAGCAGACCGAATAATCAGGTTCATAACAGAAGCATCTCTTGTACATCTTGTCGACTAACCACAAAGAAGGCATATGTGACTAACCAATATGAGACCTACGGGCGAGGAATAAGGACACGTGAAGTTGAGAAGACATGAAATTATGCAACCGCACATCTTCGTTCATGTTCAAGAATTATAATTATAAAAATGCTTCTATCATGCAGAAATATGTTGTGATGGCAGACAATAAGATACGTCACTAGATGATTATGAAACTGCGAACAAAATAATGTCTGAAGAGTACTAATATTTTTGGGATTTAACACAATATTGACTGGCAATTAATAGAAGTTTCGAAGGAAGGAAGTTGGTCTAGAAGTAAACACAGAGAAAACTATGTACATGTTGCTGTCTCGTCACCAAAATGCAGGGCAAAATCATAACATAAAGATAGGTTACAGATTTTTGAAGATGTGGCATAGTTCAGATACTTGGGAACAACGATAAAAAATTAAAACTTGATTGAGGAGGAAATGAAGAGGAGATTGAACTCGGGTAATGCTTGTTACCATTCAGTCCAGAACCTTTTGTCCTCTCGTCTGTTGTCCAAAAACATAACAATTAGAATATACAAAACTATAATTTTGCCCGTGGTTCTGTATGGGTGTGAAACTTGGTCTCTGACATTAAGGGAGGAACACAGACTGAGGGTGTTTCAGAACAGGATGTTGAGGAGAATAATTGGACCGAAGCGAGATGAAGTGACAAGAGGTTGGAGAAAATTGCATAATGAGGAGCTTCATAACTTGTACTCTTCTCCAAGTATAACTTAAATGATCATGTGAAGGAGGATGAGGTGGACAAGGCATGTAGCATAAATAGGGGAGAACAGGGATGCATATATATTTATGAGAAAGCCAGAACGAAGGAAACCACTTGGAAGACCAAGGAGTAGGTGGGTGAACAATATTAAAATGGAGCTTAGAGGGATAGGATGGGATGGTATGGACTGGATTGATCTGGCTCAGGACAGGGACCAGTGGAGGGCTCTTGTGAACATGGTAATGAAATTTCGGGTTCTATAAAACTCTGGGAAATTCTTGAGTACCTGCAAAACTGGTAGCTCCTCCAGAAGGGCTCAGCTCCGTGAGTGAGTGAGTGAGTTAGTGAAGATGGAGGCGATACGTTCCTCCGAAACGTCGTTTTATACAATATTTACACGACGTCACATCCCAGAAGACGGCACCCTTCATAGTCCCCGCCATGAAGACCTCGGATCTTGTATTTGTAAACCTTCCTTTTTTCTGATGCCAGGGATCACAGTGACAGAGAGACAGATGTAAAATATTTCATAAAAAGCCTAATTACTAATAAATTGTTGCAAATGAGTAACTGATAATTGTTAACAACCAATACAAAACTTTTGTAACGGGAAATTAATTGTACCGTACCATCTGTTTCACCCGTACCCCGCTTATCGCTTGTTCCAAAAGGCTGTTGAATAATAGAGATTATCCACTGATATGTTGGGTTTTTGGACTTTATCCATCGTCCTGGTTTTTAAGATAACAAATAAAAACGCGACGTTTCGGAAACTGTTTCCGTCCTCGGGTTAAGGAAAACACCCATTCAGTTGGGTCCGTTAGAAAGAGCTAGCCTCAATCACTGGACCAATATATCAGTGTGTTATACACCATCGTCAGAATCCTATAGTAACTAATAGAGATTATCGTCTCTTTCCGACAGAGAATTTCTGAACTGAAAATAACGTAAGAATGTTACTCCACAAGAGCAAAGATACGAAAAATTTGCAACGTAACCGTTACTTGTAGGCTAAGTACATTATGCGCAATATTACACTTCATTTACCAACACGGAAAGTGCACGCGGTAGCGTATTTGGTTGAGGCACTATGCTACATGCTGGAAGGTCACGGGTTCGATTCTCGATGAGACCGTTAGATTTTTCAATTGATCTAATCCTTGTACCCGCACTACAGTCCTTGGAGTCTACTCAGCCGCTGACAAAAATGATCACTAGGAATCTTCCTGGGGGTAAATGGCGGACGGCGCGTAAGGGTGACAACTCTAATACTATCTGTGAGTCAATTGTATAGAAAATGCGGGAGCCTCGACTTCTAACAAACCTATGGGCCTCCATGGGCTGCTACAGGGATAGCTTTATCATTTTTTCCCGTTTACCTTACCTGCTAACACGGAATGTAATTTCAAAGTGAAAAGTTTGAGCATAAGATGATATCGTGAATGGTTCAGTTTTCTACAAATTTATGAAAATTATATATCAGAAGTAGAATCATTGGGTTTCTGGACTCTCACCTCGTCTGAAAAGAATCCAAGGCATCGGAAAATTGAGCTTTGTCCCCAGGTGAAAATGTGGGGACGTGGCTACTCAGTTGTGCCTGTTACTAACGATCACTGGACCTGTCAGTCCAGAGGAGAGCAAGTCATTTCAAACACTAAGATACATCGGCTACTACAACAAACTTTTATCAGTGGGTCAATGCAACTCAACTACTTTGACACAGTACCTTTCTCTGCAGGTTCTCGTGAGAAGAGGTCGGTAAGGCACACTTACCTGAAAAGAGAAGAAAGAGTATATGAAATAGCCGGGTCCCTTCTTGCGTCTATCACTGACAAGCATAAAATAAACTGTATATATGCTGAAGTATTTTCATTTTTATTTATTTAATTTTTACATCCTGTTGTGTACCGCAAGGTACTGGGGCCGTTGACAAAAGAACACAACCCTTATTCTTGTTTTAATAAAATCTCTTACAACATATGCAGCATATTAATGGTGGAGCCGGGGTAGCGCATTCGGTATAGGGACTGGTTACATGAGGGACGGCTGAGGGGTCGGAGTTCAGATCTCGGTAAGCGTAAGATTTTTCTTCTCTCGACGTCGTACAGACCAGCTCTGGACCCACCGATCCTCCTATCAAATGGTTACCGGGGGCTGTTTCCGTGAAGGTAAAATGGTTCGGAGTGAAGCTTACCACTCACTTCTATCTAGTACCGAGGTCAAGAATGCATGGATTTATACATCCACTCCCCATACATCTTCATGACGTAGGGCTTTATTAGTTAACCACAGGTGTAACTTTACAGGATATAAATGTTTCGTTAGCACGGTCATCATCAGGCCGTTAGTAAATAAATAAATAAATAAATAAACATGAAATTTGCCATCTTCTGGGATACAGCGTAGTGTAGTCCGTATATGAACCGATGTTCCGAAAGCACGTGTCACCTCCATCTTCAAGGTCGAAAATCAGTAGAAGAAAGAAGAAACCAGCGAGAGGAGGTCGGCTCACACACTGACCACACGGCACTACATCCCAGAAGATGGCAAATTGTTTAACTACGGCCGAATCCCACTCGAGGCATGGATGACTGTGTGCCTTTATTCTGTGTTTGTGTTGTTCTGTGTGTAGCTAGCGGTCTTGCGACGGACTGATCCCCCGTCAAAGGAGTCCTCCCGACTGTGTGTAGATTAAGAAACTGAAAAACCTGCAAAAATCAATAAGTGTTGTAAAGCCATTGATAGATAGGCTAATGAGATCAATCTTTTGTCTATGTTTCCCCCTAATTTTTTCGTTCCCCGTGCCGTCTATGTCGTATCAAAAGAAAGTAGTCGATTAGGTCTTACCAGAGCCTCTCGCTCTCTGCCTGCAGAGTATAATTTGTATATAGTGTACGTTTCTGTGATTAGATCCCAGAGCCACTTTTGGATGGAATTCTGCAACTGTTTCCAAAGAATTCGAACATGTGTAGGCACAGATTGCGGCCTTCTGTCATAACGGACTTTTTCATTCTATCCAGTTGCATTACACTGATCTCTCAGTACACATTAACGTTCAAACTTTACATACCAGATGGCACCATGTCGGTGCTCTTCTTCTTATAAATTTGTCTAATTTTTTATATTTACTGTTTTGTCCCACAATGTCCTTCTGCTAGATGTACTTTTGCTGTTCATTCAGCTTTGAAATCTGTTTCACACTTTTAGCAAATTACGTTGTAATGTAAAAGTCATTAGTGATCCCAGCTCCTGAGCTCCTGTTTGCTCTTTGTCTGTTCTGCATTTTGTTTGATTTCACGCGTTCTGATTTTATAATTGGTCATTAAGCTGTTGATTCAGGACGATAATAAACGAAGAACTTATTTTTATTATTATTTGGCAAATGGAGATGACTCTTTTTACTTTCCGAGTCTACAAGTGTAGTTTATATGCATGAACTGGAAAATATTTAGAAATTTTTACCGAAATGTTCTTGGACATAGAAATAAATATGTTTTAAGTTTCAACGTGTGTTATAAAGTGAAGTAAAGCTATCCCTATATCAGGCCGTGAAGGCCCATAGGGCTGTGAGACGTTGAGGGTCCCACATTATCTAGACAATAGGCTCAAAGATCGCGGTCAGGTTGTCAGCGTTACGCGCCGGCCGCGCTTTACTCCCCAGGAAAATTATTTGATTAATTCCTGGTACTCATTTCTGTTAGAGGCTGAGAAAACCTCAGGGCCTAGTGCGGCTGGTAGGATTAGGTCAACTGAAAAAAATCCAATGACCTCATCGTGACTTGAACCCACGACCTTCGTGAATATTAATGCAACTTGTATGCTATATGACCACAGTGTGATGTAAAACAAGCCGATTCAAGTACAGGTAATCTCCATGCATTGTGAGAAAGGTAAGATGAAAAACAAGACAACCATCTAAGACGTAGTAAGAATGATTTGCCTCTTTCGCAAAGAAAAACTGAATGGATTTTTATGTCTTCTTTTCACCAATATTATAAATTACAGTGGCCCCTCGGTCTAAGGTATGAATTGTCTTCGTTGGCTCGAACGCTGGGATCGTGGGTTGGAATCCCGCTCAATTCATGTTGTCTGTCTGTAGGTAGCTGCATTGTGACGGGTTGATCAATCGTCCAAGGAGTCCTACCGACTGACTCAAATGATTACAAAACTGAAGAAGAAGCCATGGCCCAACAAAAGGGCTGTAGTGCTATTGATCAATAAATGAACCACTACAAAGTAAAGCAGATCACTGTGGCCGCATTGTCTAAGGACTGTGCCGTAATTTGGCTTGAACCCCACTCTAAGCATCAGTATATGTCTGCGTTCTCAGTGTTTATGTTCTCCTGTGTAGGTAGAGGCCTTGCGACGGCCGATCCCCCGTCCGAGGAGTCCTGTTAAATGTCTATAAACAGATTTCGAAACTCGAAGAATGGGAGGGCTTATGCCATTATAATTGACAACCGCTACTCTAAATGCAGGCTTACCTGTTATCGGCAGAGGTCGGTAGCAACAATCAACGACATACCAAATGAAACAAGGCCATTTGTTGCTGCATCTTCTGGTTCTGTCTTAAATTTTGGGAATACTTTTCAATTCGGCGTTCGTGGAAACCAAACTAAGACAAACAGAAAATTATCACGCAAACGCTGCCCTCCTTAGAGTACAGTGGGTACGCGGTAGCGTACTTGATTGAGCCACTATGCTGCAAGCCGGAAGGTCGCTGGTTCGAATCCCGTGGTAACTGAAGTTTTCAATTGAACTAAATCGTCCAGCAGCAATATGGCCCTGTGATCGACTCAGCCTCTAATAGAAATGACTACCACGAACCTTTCTGGGTGTAAAGGGTGGCAGGAGCTGAAGGCTGACAACTTTACTACCATTAGTGACATCATTTTCTAGGAAATATTGGAGCCACGACGTCTCACAACCATATGGGCCTCCACGGCCTGTTACAGGGATAGCTTTATCTTTACCTCAGAGTATTTGTGAACACTTTTCATTTCGAAAGAAGGTACTGCTTCAATTGCGGTTTATGTAGGGCTATATGACACTGTGCTAATGTCTGCAGCCCTGCTCCAGCAATTCTTGAACCCTTCGACTTAGTACATGATGTGTGACTGCTCCAAATGTCCAAACAATTCACGAGCCCTGGATGTAGATCAGACGTGCCATTCACACCAAGGAAAATAAATGAGAGGCAAGTTTTTATCTCTAATTTCTCCAGTGGGAAGATGACCATGTGCTCAAGTGGTATAATAAGTCATTTTTTGTGTTAGTTACCAACGGAACCGCGTTTGTCGTTTGGTTGCGTAAACCCATTATAACGTGTAATTAATCTCTCTCGGACAGTGCCCCACCCTGCCTTTATATTGAAATTATATCGGGGCACACGTGACGGAGCACATGGAGAGAGAGCACGTCCCGAGATGGACGAAAACGAGTCTTCATTCATTATCCTGTCATCATCATTATGGTCTAGGTGGTTAGCGCTCTTGCTTGGCATTTCCAATTTCCAAGTTCCATTCTCAATACTGAAGGGGAGACCAACAATTTTAATAACAATTTCACTGTAGCTTCCTCGGGTAATGCTCTTGTAATACCTGAAAACAGGACAAGACCACTTCCACATTCTTTTCAATTCATAAGCAACCTGTCAATGACCACATGTAGTTCCTGAACTCTACGAATTTTGAAATATAAGCATAAAATATTTTAAAACTCACGTCATTTTAAATTTAACTCTGAAATTGCTAAAACCGTCTCTTCTTTTTTATCCATGGGCATTGTACGTCTCTCGTTTCTTTTGGTTCATGCTGAAGAAGTACCTTTGAGGTATAGGAGTGTTCAGTCCTTCCTAAATGTTCCATACACGTTTATCATCTTTCATTTTTGTATCAATACCAATTTGTATTCTAGTTGCATTCTCATTTCATCACTGAAGTCACAATGGGTCAGTCAGCATGCTTCCATTACTTATTTCGTATATTTCGGAAATAATATTCTGGCTTATAGACCCGTTGCTAACCGGAAACAATGTGAACAGCGGCCGTTGCTAGGAAACGGCCGCAACTTACACGCACGCGACCCTGCAATAACTGTGTTTTCTATGAGGTCAGTGCCGGGATATTTGTACCTTAGTCAACTGAGCCCGTGTGGAGGCAGAGTCGAATACCTCCACCGTGCNGTGTGGAGGCGGGATCGAATACCTCCACCGTGACTCTGCGAGTCGTAGGAGGCGACGAAAGGGAAGTCTCAAATCTGAGACAGTTAAATATGGCCGCGAGTCCCAAGAGACTCGGACCCGAGAAAGACTGCGCTGGCAAGGACCAGCACCATATAGAAAAGACAGACCCGTCCTCTCGTCAGAGATGGCGCCCCACAAAGACAAGACCGTAACTGTCAAACAGTAATAAATATTTGGTCATGAGCGCCAGATAGGGCTCGACACCAAGACTTACCGACTGACTTACCGTCAGTCGCAATATGACCCTCAACGTCTCACAAGCCTATAGTGCCCTCAACTCTTGCGTATGTAGTCATGAACTTGAATCCAGGCCGATTAAATTTTGTTGGCAGCAAATATAAACACAATGAAGACTGTTGTTGTTGTTGTTGATGTTGATGTTGATGTTGATGTTGAATTTGAAGTTGATGTTGATGTTGATGTTGTTGATGTTGTTGTTGATGTTGTTGATGTTGTTGTTGATGTTGTTGTTGTTGTTAAGTAAAGTAAAGTAAGTAAAGCTATCTCTGTAACAGGCCGTGGATGCCCATAGGGTTGTGAGATGTTGAAGTTCCCACATTTTCTAGACAATCGGCTCATAGGTGGCGGTA
>NW_019727393.1:1450178-1450993 GCF_002891405.2 Cryptotermes secundus | reverse complement strand
CCTGCCAATCTTCATTCCACCAATTGCTCCACAATCACCCTCACCTATCATCTGGGGCTGGTACAATAGGCCAGAAGTGGCCGCAGTACAAGGGACTTAGTCCCACCTCACTAGCAATAAAAAAGAGAGTAAGGAAGCAACAGGGAACTGGGGAAGACTAAATAGTGAAGGGTTTCATAATTTGCATTCGTCACAGAATATTGTTACAGTGATCAAATACAAAATTATGAGATGAGATGAGATGGGATGGGTGTAGCACCTATGGGATAGAAGACAAATTCATAACATTTTAGTAGAAAAACCTAAAAGGAAAGGGACCAATGAGAAGACCTAGGCATAGATGAGAAAATACTGTTGAAATGGATCACAAAGATGAGATGTTTGAGTGTGTTGACTTGATTCAACTAGATCAGGAAAGGGACCAACGGCGGGTTTCTTTTTGAAAACGTTTCAATAAATTTTCGGTTTCATAAAATTCAAGGAATTTCATGAGCAGCTGAGTAACTATTAGCTCCGTAAGAAGTTGCAGTTGGCTAGGTGTTTAGTCACATGAAAACGTAGAGATGTCTTGGCAGTATCACAAAGACGGAAACAGCATTCGGAAGGCAACCAAAATGGCGTGAGCTCAGACAAGTAACGGACCCGGAAAGAGTAACCAGCGGGTGGCGATTTTAGTGATAAAGTACCTACAGATCGAAGAAAGCAGTCTTCTGGGATTTGGCACCGTGTATATGTGGTGTTAACCGACGTTTCGGAGGAACGTATCGCCTCCATCTTCAGGGTAGAAGAAAAAATATATAAGAAATCTGCAAGCA
>NW_019727393.1:1437749-1450144 GCF_002891405.2 Cryptotermes secundus | reverse complement strand
AGAACCGGTAAAAGCAGACCGAAACGTCGGTTAACACCACATATACATGGTGCCAAAACCCAGAAGACTGCTTTCTTCATAGTCACCGCCGTGAAAGCCTCAAATCTTACATACCTATAGATCATCAAAACTGAGGTCCTGTATATACAGGTCAACACATAAACTGAAATACTGAAACAAATATAAAAACGAAACATAAACCCGTACCCAGAAACAAGTTTTATTCATGTTCCTACTGCCACGAAATGCGTTTTACCATTTCTGCTTAAAAGGAAACAAATCTTTCCGTCCTAATGTAGGTGGAGTTCAGCTGAACGGGAAAAAGCCAGAGGCTATCTCGGACAGCCAAATATTAGCATGATCGCGTCATCCGATCCCACAACATATCTACTGCATTCCCTGTCATACAATATTTATGTACTGATTGAATAAAATACAAGAGACTTTAAAAAACACTCTCCATTTCATCCTGCCCGCCCCTTCCCTGTGTTTTGGGAGTAGCGACTGAGGGGAGCACGTTCTTAGTGCGTATCCAGGAGGGATTTTCAAAGGACTTCTGGTGCTTCTGTTGCTGCGAAGGGAAGCAAAAATTCGAAAAAGAACAAACTCTCTTACAGTATATAAGAGATAACGATATGTGGCGGGGAGAGACGAAGAAAACAGAGGGGGAATGTACGCTCAATCTCCCAAAAGAGTAAACAGAAACTAGGGAAAATAAATTTACATGAATCTCTGAACCTGATGCTACTCTTAGAAGCTACTGAGGAAACTGCCTTTTTGGAAATTCATGGTACATTCCACTCGCTCTTTTTCTGCCTACCTAAAGGTGGATGAAGTTGATCACCCGATCAGGAAAGCAATTCGACGTGAAATGGACAAAAAAAACAGACGATTGTATGTCGGGGACTTACAGGTTGAAACATCGTTAAGTTTTTTTTATGAAAAAGTTCGAGTTTCTCTTTATGGGTACTTACAGCGTAAATAAAGGAGATGTGTAAATTATTCAAAGCGAACTGAATGCACACTACATCACTAATGCAACAGAACGTCTGACGCAGTAGGTACAGGGCACTGTAGTGCCCACTGTTCTGTTGGTCTTTCGGCTACGAACGGTTCTTTGACCCTGACACTCATTCATGTGAGGTGTGAGGTTCTGAAGCCAGTGACTATGAACACTGAAGAAAGCAGTCTTCTGGGATTTGGCACCGTGTATATGTGGTGTTAACCGACGTTTCGGAGGAACGTATCGCCTCCATCTTCAGGGTAGAAGAAAAAAAATATATAAGAAATCTGCAAGCGGAGAGACCGTGAGAACCGGTAAAAGTAGACTATGAAAACTGCTGACGTGTAGACTGATTGCTACCAATTTTCAAAGAAATTTGCTGCCTATATATTTAAGGCAAAAGAATAAAAATTCTCTAAAGTTGAGGAAGGCGACAATTCACAGACGCTTTTAACGATCTCCCAGATTATAAGGCCTCAAATTTCGGAAAACGGTGGTCTTCGTCAGAACTTAATATTTGAAACAGTCATAAGACAGCAAGCTGAATTTGTGGTTAGAATTAATAGAAAAAAAACTACATTGCTTTTCTTCCATAACATGCAGACCGGCACTGGGACTATCCAGCCTCCTGTACAATGGCTGTACCGGCTTCTGCTTCCCCCGCAGTAAAGCTGACCATTCACCTGCATCTAGCCCCCAGGTTAGCCCCCTTACAGGTCTTCACGGTGTCATGCTTAATTAATTAAGCCCAGGGACAGTGTGCCTACTGGCGTAGAGAGAAACTTTCTGATCGAATTTTATCTTGAGATGTAACTTTACATAGTGTAATTCGTTAAACGTCAGGAAATTAGTCTGAAAAACCCATAACAACAACTTATATGGCTTGGGTTTCATTACTGACTGCGGCTGGAAATTAACATTTAGATATTAAGAAAGGTTTGAGCAACATTACAAAATCATTCAAAGCTTCTCTGTGGTAACTAAAGCAGCTTCCAGCTCCACCCGTTTTATCTACATTTCTATGTGTCTGGGTTGCTTGGATTCCTTTTGGTTTATTTAACAACGCCTCGCCTACTATGGGTTACATATGAGAGGCTGGAAGACTTTAGCCGCTGATCACAGTGCCTCAGACCGCACGTCTGAGGCATGAACTTTCTTCGCTCCCTCGAACGCTGGGACCTTGGGTTCGAATCCCACTCAAGGCATGGATATTTGGTATGTGTATGTGTTTTTTCTGTGTCTGTGTTGTCCTGTGTGTAGGTAGCGGCCTTGCGACGAGCTGATCACTTGTGCAAAGAGTCCTACCGGCTGTGTAAAAAAAGGATTACGAAACTGAAGGGGAGACCAGGGCCAACAAAGGGCTGTAGAGCCATTGATGAATGAATGAATGGAAGACCTTAGCTCTTATAGTGATTAAGATACAGGACCGACGATCGATTAGCCGCGTTTTGATTCTCGTCAGGGAAAACAAATATTTGTTATACGTACTATATGATACCAATAGTGCTCTCACGGAAACAATATTGGATAATTTTTTCTCTGGATTGAGGATTTTTAATTTTTTTTTAAATTCGCTTATTGGGGGGTGGAGTCCAACTGGGTCCACTCGGCACGGCGGCACATTGATTGGCCTGTTTCAGCCTGTCCCGGGTGATTCTGATGATGGAGAATTTGGTGGAATGAAGATTGGCAGGGGAAACCGAAGTACTCGGAAAAACCTGCCCCAGCGTCACTTTGTCCACCACAAGTCCCACTTGACCAGACCCGGGATCGAGCCCGGGCCGCCGCGGTGGGAAGCCAGCGACTAACCGCTAGAGTTTTGGCGAAGCCTCCATGTTTGAGGCTTTAGTTATGGAGCTTCCGAATACGAAGCAAGAATCCGTACTGTCTAAACATTTGTGACGATGGTACATTAGCATAAATATTATGTTTCTGAACATTATCCATCGTCCTGTTTAAATATAAAAACACAAAGTTTCGGAGACAGAATCCAGTCTTCGAAACGCTGTGTTCTGAAATATAAAGAGGACGATGTTCTTAGGTAAGAACAGGTCAATGGTTAATGTCCAGAAACATAATATTCTGGTTTGTGCAGAGGTGTAGAATTAGTTAGCTATACAAATATAGAAGAAAGTCAGTTAAACCCAGAAACCTGAAAGTGGAAAATATGTGTGAACCTGGAGGTGACACAAAGATGCAGTTCCATTCTAACGAACTGCGGTAGCAAAGTTCAAGACGAATTGGTCAGTCTGTGAAGCGGTGAAGGGGAGAGAACTGAAGGGGTTTGAAAGAGCAGTGCTTGTAATATGAGGGGGTACGAAAAGAGCACACTGAACAGCATAAAGCGTAGCATTGCAGGAATCAAAGGAGGCCATGACGATGCTCTAGTGAGGCTAAGTGAAAGTCGAGAACCGTTCTAGATCGTTCTAGATAGTGGAGAAGTTGAACACTCTAGGGAAGGGGGAAAGGAAAGAGTTACATATATTTTGGCTCCTTTTCAAATAGTAAAAAGAATAGAATCAGTTCCCACTTTGACGTGCAGATGCAAGAATCACGGTGACGTCGATGCACTTAAGATATTCTGTGATTCCATTACATTCTTAGTATAGTCTACAATAATAACAGATACTGTTAGGTCTACCATTTAGGATTTCAATATGCTATAAAACAGTACCATAACTACAGAAATAGTGAGTTTGCTTCCATCGAAATGCTTTCGCTGAGCCACTCGGTTCAAGTGTGCATATTCTCACAACATTTTTCTGGACCTTGACTAATTTAACTGTTGCGTACTTGTCATTTCGCTGTGAATTCTGCAATCAATATCCATTCTAGCCCAATCCATTTAATTATCAAATACAAATTCTACCCCACACGCTGCTAAAGGGAATAACACACAAGCAAAGGGCATATTGCAGACTGCAGACGGGCTAATGAAACAGAAAACCTATCTAGAATATCACATAGCTTTAAACAAGTGGATGACGCCCCATATGAGTTTGAATAAGATTCTATGAAAGATTTTAATAGAAAAATGTTAATGAATTTTAAGTAATTAATTATGTTATTTTAAGTGGACTGCAGCGCGCAATTTTAATGCGCATCAAAGCAGTGTAACAGTTTGGATGCATTGCAACACCTGAGGATGGCCGTCTGTGGCCGAAACATTTCGTGTTACTGTTGAATAGTGAATGTTGTAATGACAGGTGCGGAATTAATAGATAGACGTTTAGCTATTAGATACAAATGAAGGCGATACGCATTGTATGATGCTGAATTAAGCACCGCACCATGCAGAAGAGATGAGGGGAGACAGCTGCAGGCATTCTTAACGGTAGAACTATGTCTACTGAGTGGCCAGTTTCACTCCTCGTTCGCTTTATCCTGGCTAATTAACTCCCGTTTGAACAAGGCGGACTACTGGACCCGAGAGATAACTTGGAAGCTGTGAAGTAGGGAAGAAATAGACATCTCGAACAGTCACATAGCTTGATATTTAGGGGAACACTAATTCCATCAAATGCTTTAGGCAGCTCGACTACCGTGACCGGCATAGGGACTGTTACAATTATGAAATAAGAATACTTACATCAAATTATTGTCGAGCATAGAAAATGCTCTAAGCAAGAACAGTGGAAAAAGGAAACATCATCAACTCCACGTTAAGCAACTAGATTTTTAACCATTTTAAACGATGTTAATATATTAATTATTTTTTACTGGCTCTACAGTCCCGTTGGGCCCTGGCGTCTGATTTTTAAGTTTCATGGCCATTTTACTGATGGCAGGACTGCTTGGTCGTGTGAAGTGCTCGTCACAAAGCCTCTACCTAAACACAGGACACCACAAACACAAAATAAACACATACACATACCAAACATCCATGCCTTGTGCGGGATTCGAACCCACGATCCCGGCTTCCGAGAGAGCGAAGACAGTACATGCCTTAGATATTTCGGCTACCGTGACCGGCCTTCTGTTCAAAGGATTAGGACGGTTCTTTGGCAGCTTGGCGATTAGCTGTAGGGACAGCTTAATTTGCTGGAGAGTGTTACAGCTTAGGCGATTAACTGTCGGCCTTCCACCGCGGCGATCCGGACTCGATCCGATGTCAGGTCATTCAGGATTTATAATGAATGAAAAGTCATTATAGCGAGCTTCCTCCCAGTCGTTCGGCTTCCTCTTGCAGCTCTCCACCCACTAATTGCCTCAGGTTCATTAATTATCCCATCATCAACTCCCTATAATCTCGACACTGACAGCGTCGATAAATAAGCAACTCAAAGAATTAAATTTATTAAAAAAGATAAATACAGTTTGCTGATTTGAATCGTAAAATTTCAGACCTGCATATGGAACGTTCTGAAGAGTGTGGCACCCAGCATTTCCCCAGTTTCGCCTGTAAGACTACATCTAGAAAACACTGGAAACAGTAAATACCCAGTCGAATTCTTTACAAGGAGGGCTGCCAGTGTCCCACAGCTGCAGCCACATGTCCCAGCAAGGGGACATGTCTCACAGAAATGGGTCACACCTTGGTCGCAAGATTCGGGGGACATGAAGTCAGGACCTGTAATCGCCTTTGAATGAGCCAGATCACTACTAATGGCTCATACACGGGTCCTAATGATTGCCCACGGCATAAATTTCAAACTTCAGATGATCACGTGTCATTAAAAAGACACTGACGCCAAATATTCTGTCAAAGCTTCCGTTTACATATAGAGGCAAGAGGATTTACACATTTTAGTGACGTATGAATCTGTGCACAGGGAACACCAGCAGAAATGCTTTGTAGACTTAAATACACAGTTTTTAGCTTTACATCCTCTTGCATGCCAGTATATTTGTTCCATTTGTTTTCTGCACAGAATGTAATTGATGAATATACAAGCAATTAATTCTTCTTTATGGAGACTTCCCGAAACGTTACATCTCTTTAACACATAAAGGGGTAAAAGTAAAGGTAAAATTGTCCCTATGCTTATTTATTATACATTATGCAATGAAGGCGTATGGGGGAGTTGATGTATAGATCCACACACTACCCGAAACTATATTTAATTATAGCGCCTTCGGTAATCTCATTTTACAGATCACTAGGACACTCAAAGTCTTTTCAATTATCACTAGTCGTATCCTTGCAACGGATTTATGACAGTGTCATTGTAACTTCAAATCACACAAAAAGGCTTCAGAGCACACGCTACATCTTCCCTTCACAGGCTGACTTTCAACTGTCAACTGAACTCTCAGTCAAAAAATCAAAGTCAAAATTACTTCAAGACTGGCGGCTTACCGCCAATCAGTTCGTCTTCACGTCAAGATCCTTGAGACACACGACAAGAGATTCTTTCAACTGAACCCTTGCGGCAACACTCATTATGTAACATTCTCTCTGAAGAAAAGAAGGCTCAGTCTCTTATGAATATTCCTGGCCTTTGTCAAGTGTACGTATCACATATATAGCATGTTACTGAAAATTCTTCCTTTGCACTACGCATAAGTCTTTTGTCATTACAGGCTTTGCAAAGATCATGCCTATCTTACGTGTCTTATGTTACAATGCAGCTTAGCCACTTAAATGGCCGTAAGCTTGAGCACCACCAAGTCTAAGCTACTTATATTTTCTATGTCTGACTTCGCCTTGTCCTATACCACAATATATTCATTCGCATGATTTTGTATGACCCCTGTTTGTTCCCTGTGGAATTCTGTTATATAATAATATATATAGAGAAGGTGGAAAGCTCACTATCAATTATTCTCGGATTCTCGATATTTAGCCTCGGGGCGGACCCACAGAAAACTCCTTTTCCATCGCTGTCCCAATAATAATCCAACCGTCGAATGCCTATTAGTTACCGTAGGAACCTGTTTACCGAGTCGTTGTCTAGCAACAAAATCTCCTCTGACTTCACTCTTCCGGCTTCCGGGCGTCGTGTCACAATACTTAGTAATAATTTGTGTTAATTCTAAGGTCTCGTTTTGAAGTGGATGAAGTTTTCAATAAACAATATTTTAATAATATAACAACTCAAGAAACAAACGCGTGTATCTGTAAATTATGATATGTACCCCCTGATGTTGATCAATACGATTGAAGCATGTCATATCATATAATAAATACCTGTTAATACATTAATCAATTACACTTTGTGTAGACGGTTATATAAAATAATTTTACGTACATATGACGTCATCGTTTCTTTAAAGGAAATCAGGTAGAATGTGACGCTTCTGATTCTGTTTTGCGCGTATCGAACAGAGGTTCTCACGCGGTCACAAGTAGTTTGGTGAAAGTAAACCAGACTACAAGGCGTCACATACCAGCCTATGACACTCTTCTTTATTTATGTATTTTTTTGCAAAATCAACTTTTTTTATCGGCTCGAAAGCAAGCATCTCCATCGCAGACAGCATTTCTTGTGAAACTAACTGTTGTCCAGCTGGTCCATAAATTCTCTGACAGTTGTAGAATCCAAGTAATCCTTACGATGTCCACAAAGCCAGTTACCTGAACCTATCATGTCAGTAAGAAATGCTGAGACTTAATGTTTAATTGAGGTCTGTAGCTTTGTCTGTAGAAATTTTAGAACTATACCACCATAGAAAACACAAACAAAAATATTTCTTTGACTGAGAGGCATTAAGATGAACAAATACTGCTGGTCCATGTTTAAAAGACGCATGCTCACAATTTCTTTACACAGCCTCCTGTTCACTGTTCTGAGGGACTTACGCTAAACCCCTCCTTCATCTCAAGAACGTCGAAGAATATGTGGGACAAAGTGGAGAGACAAATTACTAATGGAACAAAGGAGAAGCAAGGAAATGAGATAGTGTCTCTTCGGGCAAGCACTGCTACGTTATCTCAAAGCAGACAACCACTCTCTCCTGTCCAAAGCCATTAAGCACCCTATTGTCATTCCACCATGATGCCCATGCTTGAATAACTTTACGTACTTGTGGGATGTCTAAAGCTTCCCCTCTCACCAACATCCTGACCTTTGATACGATTAATGTGGCATCACGAATTTAAAGCAAGAAATAAGGACTTTTCTATTGGCTGCATTTGTTACACTTGTTTCCAGATGGGATAGGTCGATGTTCTGAATTACACGAAATGAAGAAACTGCGTTTTTGATCTCGGGAACTATGATGTTTTATGAGTGCTTCATACGACGTGAAGGCGCATAAGGGAGGTCGAGTCAGCACGTTGTACGTATCTCTGCAGATACCGAACACGTTTACATGATATCTGGTATTGAGATTATAAACAAAATATTTTACAATAATTTGATTCGGATTTATATAAGCTAGTGTAAATCACACTTTTCCTGAAGCTCGAGTAAAACAGATTTTCTACTCAGAGAAGTGCTTAATCAGACGTAAAACATAGACACAAATATTTAGATTTTAAAGTGTAAGTTAAACATTCCCGATTTATGTCCTTTTATACGAATTTCGGTATCCAAATGAACAACGTAAACTGAGGACAGATTTTAAGTTTTCACGGCCGTGACTGTCACGTGCAAATTCCTGTAGACCGAAGAGAAACCTACGTTTCTGAGGAATTTAACGCCTCTGTTTTCAGGATCGAAGAGTAAGCCAAGAAAATTCCTAAAGTAACAAGATACAATTGGTTTGTTCTCCGATCCTGAGATGCAGTCGATATGTTTCTCCGAACCTAGGGCTCTCCCCGATTGCACAGTTACAAGCCAAGAGACCGTTCCCTTCATACATCAAGGGTTCTTCAGAACACAATGCTGAGGGGAATTTTGGCTGCTATCCAGAGGAAGTAACAGGAATATGAAAGACGTTTCGTACTGAACATTCAGGTTCAACTAAAAGCGCAGAATTCCTTCACTAACTGAGCCAGTATTCGCTTCTGAAGAACTGTGCTGCATGGAGCAAGTAAGTTATGAAGAAATGTTGTCTGTAAAAAAAACTTCATGAAATATATTCCATTCTGTAGAAAAAACGGCGGAACGACAATGCACGTACTTTCTTATATAAGGCTGACCTTGACTATGTTACTTTTGACACGAAACGAGTATTTGTTTGGCAGACCACATGTGACTGCTGAATACCAAACAACAATGATATCCTCATGAATTTTGTGTTTAGGCTTCTAGTGCACCTATTGTTATTTTCCTCAAGATGTCACATATGTAGTTGCATTTCGGGATATTGTGTCCATAAATTACTGAAATGTAATCAAAATCATGAGGAGTTCTTTTGAGTTGCGACCCGCCTTCCTACCAGACCGGACATGATAGACGTAAATAGAGGTACCCGTCAAAAAGTAAGTAGACAGTACAACTGCAATATCAACACCAATATCAATATTTAACCACACGAAATATAACGACAAAATATTCATAATAGTTACTATCGTTATATTACTTCCAGATATCAGACTAGATAATAGTGTACTCATACCAACGGGCCTCCAAGCAGTTAGTCACTTCATACGTGTGTATAAGCAAGAGACCTGTCGCCATATGTCCGGCAAAACACTAGGACATAACATTACGACTGCAACAACCTACCTTAATAGGACATAATATATGTATAGTTCTTAATTATATTTTAATTATGTAACTTATCTCGCTTAAATCTTTATCTTTCATTGTATTTTATGTTTTAGATTATTATATTATGGGAAGTAAAAAGTAAATGTATCCCTATAACAAGCCGTGGAGGCCCATAGTGTTGTGAGATGTTGAGGTTCCCACATTTTCTAGACAATTGGCTTATAGATCATAGACGGCGGTAAGGTTGTGAGCCCTAATCGCCAGCCGCCCTTTACCCCCAAGAATATTCCAAGAATGTCCCTGGTACTCATTTCTGTTAGAGGTTGAGTCGACCCCAGGGCTATAGTGAGGCTGGAAGGATTAGGTAAAATTGAAAAAAATAGAATGACCTCATCGGGATTCGATCCCGCGACCTTTTTGGCTTATACCATAGTGCCTCAACTAACTACGCTACGGCGTGCCCCTTATTATCCAACACTGCATTGGATTATACAGTATGCAATTCAATAGCTTAAGAACGCGTTAATTGTGTATTTGCCTACTGATGGCTTTCTAAAAAGGCGAAACATATAGCAAAGTACTGTTAAACATCAACTGTTTTGTTGTTGTGTTGTGACGAATCTTAATAAAGAAATTCATAACAGATGTTTTCGAGAAAATTATTTCGACTCAGTAATTCTTGAGCTGGAATGCATATTTCCAAAAGGTAACGACGTAGAATGATGAACTCCTGAGTCCAAAACATGAATGAAGCCCGTCTCACCGATCAGGCGGTGTAGAGGCTCGAATTCGTACGTATAGACACAGGTGGGAGACATTCTGAGAAACACTTATTCGTATTCACGGGGGTTAAAATCTGCAGATCCGTCAAAATCACCAGATCAATCTGTTTTTCACGACCACAATAAATTTCTCTTACATTACGTATACGAGATATTAAAAACTGAAGACCAGACATAACACACGAATATATCGTACAACCCACTTAGCCTACGAAGTGCAGAAAATGTGAAAGGAACTCAGGACTATTACCTTAGAGCGTGCTTGTTTTTGTAAGTTCCTTTATTTGTCTGTTACTTCCCATTCCTAGGTCAGCACATGTTTCATGGACTCTATTCCGAAAGAAGTTGGCAGTTTCATATCGTTCACTTGAAGCTCTCAGAGCGGTAAGAATGAAGAACACGATTTCCTGTTGTATAACGCCGTGTAGTCCTGTATAAATTCAACGACTTTCCTCCGAAACGTTCTGTTCAAGTTTCGCATTATAAACATTAAATTAAAGTGCAAGATTTGAGGCTTTCACGGCGGTGATATGAAGAAAGCAGTCTTCTGGGATTTGGCACCGTGTATATGTGGTGTTAACCGACGTTTCGGAGGAACGTATCGCCTCCATCTTCAGGGTAGAAGAAAAACTATAAGAAATCTGCAAGCGAAGAGACCGTGAGAACCGGTAAAAGCACGGTGCCAAATCCCAGAAGACTACTTTCTTCATTAAATTATCGAATCATTATATTTACGATGAACATTTTCCTCCAGAATACGCTTGGTCCTCCTGTCTAGGCTTTAAACCGTTAACTCCATTCCATGGTAACTTTACTTATTAAAACTGCCGCTCCAGTAGAATCAAATATTTAGCTACAGGCAGACAGTGGCTTCCCACCGCGGCGGGCCGGGTTCGAGACCAGATCATGTCATGTGGTATTTGTGGTGGAGAAAGTGACACTGGGGTAGGTTTTCTTCGAGTACTTCGGTTTCCCCTTCCAATTTGAATTCCACCGAATGCTCCACAATCATCATCATCTATCATCTGGGCTGGTACAATAGGCCAAACATCCCATGAACAAAATTGAAAAAAAAAAATAGCTAGAGGCAAGAAGAGAATATTTTAAGGACATTTTGAATACATATAAAAATTTATCTGATATCTTTATACGATGTACTTTGTAGCATAGGGAAGAGTTAATTGGGGAGTCACGTTTCACCTGAACAATATTATCTCATAATAGTGCCATAATTGCTACGGGCCTGACAAAAGCGTTCGGACGAACACTAAAAGATAAAAATCGCTTCGTCTATAAAAATCAGGATCAAAAGTGAGCACGTCGTGTAAGATGGCCTGACCTTGAAAATTACCAGTCTCCTTAATGTATTTCCGAAGCTGAGCGTTCGTGGAGATTAACTTTCACTATCTCCACACCTTTTATACCGACCGCAATTGCTCTAGCAGTAGCGCTTCTGACGTGTACTTGGTCTGTACGAAGTTCGAAACTCGGCTGGGAAAGAAGCTGTCAAGACTGAGTTGTTTCGCTATATTCCTCAGTCCTTCATGCAACTCCTTTGTTCTTCCAAGGACTCTCCAATTCATTATTAATTATCATCCAACCACCGAGAGGTTTCTTTAGTTGTGATGTTCTCTATATTAAACCCAAATATTATCGGCTGGAAAATCAGCCACGACCAGACAACCCGGCTGAGTTTCTCCGTGAGTATTCTCGATCCCCTAGGCAAATTCCGGACAGTACCCCGGTCAACCCAAGCCGTCTCTTTCAAAATCATTTCTGAAGTCATTATTCACCATTCATCTTGCCATCCTACTTACTGACGACATCTTGGAATAAACCACACAAAATAACATACTAGCATCGAACTATTCGATATTTGGTAACTTAAGTTATGGATCTCAGACTCATGACTCAAGGTACGCGGGTTCAAACCCATCGGAGGTCGTGGAATTTTTAATGGCGGAAAATTTCAGGGAAGAAGTCCTCCGGGAGGGACTTTAAGACGTGGGTCCCATGTCGTAGATTTACGGCACGTAAAGATCCTCATGTCTCTAGGAGACCTCTGAGCAA